>NW_024342257.1:4558757-4569550 GCF_902729225.1 Pteropus medius
ATATATATATATATATATATATATATATATATATATATATTTTGAAAATCCTAGATGTAGAATTATTTTCACCAACTTTAATCATTTACAAATGAGACTATCATTATTGCTCTTCCTCAGTAGTAGCTTTTTGTAAAGTTCATCACAGCCTTCATATTCAAGATTTTGTTCAGGGCAACTCTTCAGAAAAATTTGGTCAAAATACTTAATGCTTTAGAAAATTTTACTCTTGCTCCATCATTTTATATTATAATAAAAAATATTTAGAACCTTTAAGTCTTTTTTTAATAAAGATTATCACCTATTGTTATTCATTATGGTAAGTATTTCCTGGATAATACCTACCATAGATTTTCAAATCTATAACATTTCCTTTTAAAGGTTCTATTTGCGAAGAATTTCACCAAAGGACTAAACCCAGTCTTTCTGGAATTATCTGCTTAACATTTAGTTGTAAACTCTTCCAGAAATCTTGAACAGTATTTGTGGGGGAATAGAAGAGATAATAGCCTTTTATGTGGATAATAGTTTGTGGAGAAGGAGAACTTACAAATTAGAAACTTTAAAGGATCTAACACAATGCTAATCCAATCTAACAGAATATAAATTGCATTAAGTATCAATGTTTTCTCCCCTTTATTGTGAAACAGGTACAGACATTTCAAAGTTAAATGAAGAATGTTTATATTTTCAAACTGTATTATATATTATGTCACATGCCATGTATTTTTTCAGCCCATATATGACACCATTTTCTTTCACTTGTCCTGAAAATTATTTTTAGTAAAATATCAAGAGAATGATTCTATGTCTTGAACCATTGATATTTGATGAATATGTGTTCAGTCTATTCAACTTGCCTTTTTGCTATTTTTCAGTGAGACAAAATTACAGAGTAAAATGCACAAATTTTATGTTATGTTATGTCTCAGTTTCTTTGTCAGGTTTACTTGTTTCTTTTAGATTTATAACCCATGTATAAATGATATCATGAGGTTTTCAGCTTTTTCATTCTGGCTTATTTCGCTTAGTATGATTATCTCGAGGTCCATCCATGTCACAAATGGCAGTATCTCATCTCTTCTTATGGCTGAGTAATATTCCATTGTATATATGCACCACAGCTTCTTTATTCAATTATCTATGGTAGGACACTTCGGATGCTTCCATATCCTGGCCTCTGTGAATAATGCTGCTGTGAACATTGGTGTGCAAATATGTTTTCAAGTCTTTGGAGTAAATACCGAGTAAAGAGATTACAGGATCTTATGGTAGATCAATTCTTAGTTTTTTGAAGAACCTCCATACTGTTTTCCATAGTGGCTATACCAATTGCAGTCCCACCAGCAGTGTATGAGGATTTCTTTTTCTCTGCATCCTCTCCAACATTTGTTATTACTTGTCCTGTTGATTACAGCTATTCTAACAGATATGAGATGGCATTTCATTGTGGTTTTGATTTGCATTTTTCTAATAGCTACCGATGTCGAGCATCTTTTCAAATATTTGTTGGCCATTTGTACGTTCTCTAGCAAGATGTGTCTATTCAGGTTGTCTGCCCATTTTTGGATTGAATCGTTTGGTGTCTTTTTGTTGTTTGAGTCATATGAGTTCTTTGTATATTTTGGATATTAGGCCCTTATCAGAGGTGTTTCTTGCAAATATATTTTCCCATTCTAATGGTTCTCTCTTTATCTTGTTGATGATTTCTTTTGCTGAGCAGAAGCTTTTTAGTTTGATGTCATCCCATTCATTTATTTTAGCTTTTACTTACTTGCCTTTGAGGTCAAATTCACGAAATCCTCTTTAAGTCCAAGGTCCATGAGTTTAGTTCCTATGTTTTCTTCTATGCACATTATGATATCAGGTCTTATATTCAGGTCCTTAATCCATTTTGAGTTAATTTTGGTGTGTGGTGATAGACAACAGACTAGTTTCATTCTTTTGCAGGTGGCTTTCCCGTTTTTTCAGCACTATTTTTGAAGAGTCTTTCCTTTCTTCATGATATGTTTTTGGCTTTTGGTCAAACATTATTTGCATATATAAATATGGATTTACTTCTGGACTCTCAGTTCTGTTCCACTGGTTTGTATGTCTGTTTTTCTGCAAATATAGTACATTTTGATTATTGTCACTTTATAGTATAATTTGAAGTGGGGCAGAGTGATGCCTACAGCCTCGTTTCTTTTCTCAGGATGGCTTTGGCGATTTGGTTTTTTTTGTGCTTCCATGCAAATCTGATGATTTTTTGTTCTATTTCTTTAAAAAATGCTGATAGCATTTTGATGGGGATTGCATTAAATCTGTATAATGCTTTAGGTAATATGGTCATTTTAATTATGTTGATTCTTCCAATCCAAGGACACGAAATATCTTTCCATTTCTTTGCACTTTCTTCAATTTCTTTTAATTTGGTCTTATAGATTTCATTATATAGTTCCTTCAGTTGTTTCATTAAATTCATTTTATTCTTTTTATTTCAATTGCAAAAAGAATTATTTTTTCCACTTCTTTTTTTGACAATTCGTTATTAGAGTATAGAAACGCTATGGATTTTTGAACATTGATTTTGTATCCAGAAACTTTACTGTATTTGCTTATTGTTTCTAGTAGTGTTCTTGTTGAGTCTTTAGGGTTTTCTATATAGAGAATCATGTCATCCACAAATAGTGACTGATTGACTTCTTTGTTTCCTATTTGGATGCTTTTTATATCTTTTTCTTGCCTGATTGCACTCGCTAGGTCCTCCAATGTTATATTAAATAACAATGGGTATAGTAGACAGCCTTGCCTTGTTCCTGATCTTATAGGAGAGGTTTTTAGTTTTTTACCATTAAGTGTAATGTTGGCTGAGGATTTGTCATATATGGCCTTTATTATGTTGAGGCACATAACTTCGGTACCAATTTTGTTAAGTGTTTTCATCATAAATAGATGCTGTATCTTGTCAAAGACTTTTCCTACATCTATTAATATGATCATATAATTATTATTTTTTTTAAATTTCTTTATCTAGTGTATCACATTAATCGATTTGCATATGTTTATCCATCCCTGTGATCCTGGGATGAAGTACACTTGATTATGCTGTGTAGTCTTTTTAATATGTTGCTGTATTGAGCTCACAGGTATCTTACTTACAATTTTTGCGTCATCTTTGTTCATGAGAGATATTGGTCTCTAGTTTCTTTTATTTGTGTTATTTTTACCAGGTTTTGCTATTGGGATAATATTGGCCTCACAAAATGAGTTTGTAAGTACTTCCTCCTCTTCAATATTTTTGGAAGAATTTGAGGTGAATAGATATTAATTTTTTTAAATGTTTGGTAGAATTCACTAGTAAAGGTATCTTGTCCTAGACTTTTAATTTTGGGCAAGTTTTTAATGATTGTTTCAATTTCCATACTGCTGATTGGTCTATTTTAATTTTCCAGTTTTTCTAGTTTCAGTCTAGGAATATTGTATTTTTCTAGGTACTGGTCCATGTCTTCTAGGTTATTAAATTTGGTGTTACATACTTTTTTCATAATATTCGTGTATGATCCTTTGTATTTCTGCAGTGTCAGTTATAATTTTCCCTCTCTCATCTCTAATTTTGTTTATTTATGTCTTTTCTCTTTTTTCTTTAGTGTGTCTAGGTAGGGGTTTGTCAATTTTATCAACTTTCTCAAAGAACCAGCTCTTTGTTGCATTTATTTTTTCTATTGTTTTTCTTTTCAATTTCATTTATTTTTGCTCTAATTTTGATTATTTCTTTCCTTCTGCTGACTTTAGGCTTTATTTGTTCTTCCTTTTCTAGTATTTTAAGATGAAGCATTAGGTTGTTTATTTGGGCTCATTCTTGTTTTTTGACATTGGCCTATAATGATATGAACTTTCCTCTTATTACCGCTTTTGCCATGTCCCAAAAGTTTTGATATATTGTACTATCATTATTATTCATTTCTATGTGTTTCTCGATCTTTCTTTTTATTTGTTCTCTGACCCAGTTGTTCTTCAGTAGCATCTTGTTTATTCTCAAAGTATTTGTGGTTCTTCTCTCTTTCTTTTTACAGTTTATCTCCAGCTTCAAAGCATTATAATCAGAGAATATGGTTGGTATGATTTCAACCCTCTTACATTTGTTTAGGCTATATCTGTGTCCCAGTGTGTGGTCAAACTTTGATAATGTTTCATGTACACTAGAGAAAAATGTATAAGCAGATGTTTTGGGATAAAAGGCTCTTTAAATGTCAATTATGTCCAGCTGGTCTAATGGGTCATTTAAGTATGTTACTTCCTTATTGATTTTCTGTTTGGATGGTCTGACCATATTGGACATTGAGGTATTTTCCATCCCCTACTGTGATAGTATTTGTTCTATTTCTCCCTTTAGTTTTGTTAGCAATTGCTTTATATGTTTTGGGGCATCCTGATTGGGAGCAAATATATTAATAAGTATTATTATTTTTTTTGGTGTGTAATTCCCTTTATAATTATGAAGTATCCCTCAGCATCTTTCTTTACCTTTTTTATTTTGAAATCTATTTCATCCCCTATTAGTACCGCTACTCTTACTTTTTCCTAAATGCTGTTTTCTTTGATTATCAATTTCTACTTTTTCTCTCTGAGTTTATATTTGTTTTTAGAATTGAGATGTGTCTCTTGGAGGTAGTATATGGTTGGGTTTTTTTTTTTTTTTTTGAATCCAATCTTTCACAACTTTGTACCTTTTTATTGTTGAGTTCATTCCATATGGATTTAGGGTGGCTATTGACATATGATGTTTCCCTATAGCCATTTTATGTTTTGCTTTCTGGTAGCTTGGCATTTCCATTGCTTCCATGTCCTTGTGTGTGTGTTTTATTTTATTTTATTTTATTTTTAATTTTGGTTGGATTTTGTAGATTTTCCCTCTGCTCCTTCTTGTTTTATGTTATATACTTCAGTTCTGTATCTTTGGCATGTTGTTACCATTGCAAAAATGTAGAGGATATATATATATATTTCCATTTTTCTGCATGTGCCTTATCTCCTTCCCCCTTTGCAAATTTGGATCTTTGATTCCTGAACTTTTCTGTTACTATTTTCTCATTTTATCCCTATGTATTCTGAAAGTTCATCACTATCTTTCAACAGCAAATCTCTTCTTATTGTTTAATCTTATAATGTTCTGATCTTAATAAGGGTTACACTATTTTGCTTCTATCTGTTTGCTAGTTGCCTTACTCATAGTTATGAATTTTTTCATCATTTTTTCTCTTTTCAGTGAGCTGACCCCTTTCAATATTTCCTGTAATGCAGGCCTCTTAGTGGAGAATTTCCTCGATTTTTGTATGTCTGGAAACATCTTTATTACTCCTTCATATGTAAAAGAGAGCTTTGCTCGATACATTATTATTAGCTGGTAGTTCTTTTCATGCAACATTTTGAACATTTGATTCCACTCCTTTCTTACTTGCAAGTATTTTGCTGAGAAGTCCGACAATAATCTAATGGGTTTTCCTTTATAGGATATGATCTTCTCTCCCTGGCTGCCCTGAGAATTTTTTCTTTGCTAATAATTTTTGATAATTCTAATATAATATGTCTTGGAGAAGGCCTTTTTGGGTTGAGGAAATTGGGTGTTTTGTTGACTTCTTTAGTTTCAAGCTCCAGTTCATTCCTTAGATTTGGGAAATTCTCATCAACTATTTGTCTTCTGCAAATGCTTTCTAATATCTGCTTCTTTTCCTCCCTTCAATAATGCCCATTATTCTTATGCTTCCTCTCCTGATGGTATTGGCTAGTTCTTGTATTTCTCTTTCATTATTTTTCATTCTTCCATTTTTCTCTTCTTCCTTCTGATTTATTTCAAGATTTCTGTATTTGATTACACTGATTCTTTCCTCCATTTGGTCGACTCTATTTCCCAACCTTGCTATTTCATTTTTCATCTCTTTCAGTGTGTTCTTTATCTCCAAAAGTTCTATTTGGTTCTTTTTAATGAGTTCAATCTGCTTCCTAAAAAAACTCATTCTGCTGATCTAGTTGTTCTTTCAATTCTTGAAATTGTCGATATAAATTGTTTTGGATATCATTGAGTTTTTTGAAAGGTACCATCCTGAATTTTCTGTCATTTAAGTCGCAAACTTCTATGTCTGTAAACTTATTTTCTGGACATTTTTCCCTTTTTTTCTGAGTTGCCTTGTCACCTTGGTTGTTCATGGTATGTAATGGACTATTTCTCCCCCTGGGCATGAATGGAAATGTATTCTCCCTTTTTTCCAGGAAGAAGATTTATTATATGAAGGTGTCTCTTTAGTCTGTTGCTAAGTAGATGTTTTTCTTTTAGTTTCCAGTAGGTTACGTCTAGACTCTTGGAACTGTGCTTTATATAAAGTCTTCATAATGTTTTTTTTCCCTTATAAATATTTATTCATGCTCGCTACCCTCAGTTGCAGTCTCTGTTAGTGTTAGCAATAGTTTTAGTAGTGTTTGCTCAGATTCCCATGTGGCTCTGCAATGTTCAGTCTTGGACAATATCGGGGAGGTGTCCTCTGTGTTGGGGATGTGGGCTGTGGCTGATCTTCACATTTTGCAAATGTGTCTCGTAATCAACTGTTGCTTCTCTGCCATCCTCACTTCTCTGCTTTCTGCCCTAATCCCTGGGCACTGCCACTGCATGCACCTCACAGCTCACTCACTCAGAGTTGTTCAGGGAACCCACTGCACCTTCCCCGCTCCCCCTCCTCCTACAAGGACTTCTGGCTGTGAGAGGCAGCTTCATTGTTTCTCCAAGTCTACTGCCCGACTCCTAGGATTCTGTACTGTGTTAGCTCTTATTTGGAGATCTCATGCTCAGATGTACTTATGTGCAGGTTGGGTGTTTTTTGTTGAGTTTTAGATGTTCAACTTATTGTTATTTCAAGGGGAGACATCTGGGGACATCTCTCACTCTGACATGTTTCTCCTCTTATTCTGTCCTTCGATTTTAAATAATCGATTTGCCGGGTAAAGTAATCTTGGTTGTAGGTCCTTTTTTTCCATCACTTTAAATATTTCATGCCTATCCCTTTTGGCCTGTAAAGTTTTATTGAGAAATCAAATGGCAGTCTTATGGGAGCTCCCTTGTAGTTAAGTAGATGCTTTTCTCTTTCTGCTTTTAAGATTCTCTCTCTGTATTTAACTATTGGCGTTTTAATTATGATGTATCTTGGTATGGGTTTCTTTGAGTTCATCTTATTTGGGACTCGCTGTACTTCTTGGGCTTGTATGTTTATTTTCTTCACTAGGTTAGAAACCTTTTCAGTTATTTTTTTCTTGAAATAGATTTTCAATTTCTTGCTCTCTCTCTTCTCCTTTCTGGTACTCTTATGATGCGAACATTGGTACACTCAAGTGTTGTCTGAGAGGCCCCTTAAATTATCCTTATTTTTTTTAATTCTTTTTCTTGTTGCTGTTCTGATTGTGTGTTTTCTGCTACTCTGTCTTCTAAATCCTCTGATGCATGTATTCTACTGTTGATTGCTTCTAACATATTCTTCATTTCAGTGATTGTATTCTTTATTTTTGATTGGTTCTTTTTTATGTTTTTTAAATCTGTGATTTAATGTTTTCCACTTCCTTGTTAAAGTTCTCACTGAGTTTATCTACTCTTCCTCTCTGTTTATTGAACATCCTTATAACCCATGTTTTGAACTCTGCATCTGGTAGATTGCTTGTCTTCCTTTTGTTTAGTTCTTTTTCTGGATCTTTGTTATGTTTTTCATATGGGACACAGTTCTTTGTCTCTTCATTTTAATTGCCTTGATGTGTTTGTTTCTATGTATTAAGCAGAGCTGATACATCTCCTGGTCCTAGTAGAGTGGCTTTATGTAGTAGATTTCTTGTTGGGCCCACTGGCACAGTCTTCCCTGGTCACCTGAGCCAGGTGCTCCAGATTTGTCCCTTGATGAGTTTAGTGTGCCCTTCTGTTGTAGCTGAGTCTTTGCTATTTGCTCATCAGTGGGAGAGATTTACCCTCAGACTGATTGCTTGTAAGGACTGGCCTGTGAAAAGTTGATTCTATTGAGTCAGATTCGCTTTAGCAGGGCACGGGTACCTGACTATTTTTCCTTTGGGTTTGTCTTCCTCAGATGCAGCCCTGGGTCATACTCCAGCTTTGTCCAAACCTGGACACTGGGTGTGCCAGCTCCAGGGACTTCTGGGATGGGCCCTGCCACAGGCCAAATTCAGTGGCAGCATGTGTTCTGCCCAATGCCACCTGGCAAGAGTCACTAAGCAATTTGCAGATTGCCGTACCTATGCTGGGCTTGAAGGTGCCTCAGAAGTCCAAGCCATTAACTGACAAGGTTGCCCCTAGTGCTAGGCTTTGTGCTGTTCAAAAAGTATGGGGCATGCCAAGGCCAGATGCTTCTTGTTTGAATTTTGAAAACCTTTAAGAAAGGTTTTGAAAACCTTTAGGAAAGCTTTTATGAAAGTTTGCTGCATGAGCCAAACATGACTTTTATATGAAGAAGCCACTGGAAGAGGCTTGAGTGGGCCTGTAATTTGAATGGAGCTGGGTCTCAGGGAATCAGCAGGGCAGGGTAACTAGGTTGGTGAAAGCTCAGAAGTGGTGGACACCTGTGTCTGCACATTAGGAGGCAGGAGGTTTCAACAAAGAAAAAATGGATTCTGCTACCATTTCTGTCTTGAATAAAGCTGCCTCTCCAGCTCTCACCCTGAAGACAGACAAATCAACTCAGTTCTTTCTTGTGTGTTTCTGATACCTTTCCATTTGCTGTCCCAGTGCTGAAGCTCAGAGCAAGTGAGTCCATCATCAAGTAAGTCCATGTGTGGTCCCCTTAAGAGAAATGTCTGTGACTCCAGCCATCCTTTTTTTTTTCACTCAGTCATGATCTCTGCTTCAGTTTTCACAGTCAGAAGCTATAGAGACTTCTCTTCTCAGCACTGGAACACTGGGCTTGGGAGCTCAGTGTGTAGCTGGGACCACTTGCTCCTCCAAGGG
The DNA here is from genome assembly GCF_902729225.1 of Pteropus medius. NCBI lineage: Eukaryota > Metazoa > Chordata > Mammalia > Chiroptera > Pteropodidae > Pteropus > Pteropus medius. Next base: position 4,567,729 of record NW_024342257.1, read on the forward strand.
GATCTGCACAGCTCAGATATCCTTCCCGATTGTCAACCACCACACGCGGGTATGGGACTAGCTCTATTCCATGTCTCTGCACCTCTTACCAGTCTCTTACTTGGCCTCTTCTGTATGTCCCCAGTTGTAGGACATCTGTTCATCTAGACTGCATGTGACTCCCAATAATGGCTGTTTTGTAGTTTATTTGTAATTTTGATGTGGTCGTGAGAGGAGAAAAGCACATCACTTACTTCTTCTGTGATCTTTACTAGAACCCTTAATGTACTTTTAAAAGTATGTATTGCAATAGAAATATAAAATCATGGTGTGGTCATTTTGTATCTTTGATTTCACTTAATTAGTAAAATTTCTTAAAGCAATGTCTCTCAGATCAGTTTCAAGTATATTAATAAATATTCTTGAAAAATGAACTTTATGTCAAATCAGTTGGAAATTACATTGTGACAATTATTTATTGTGGGATGCTTAGAAACATTACTATTCTAATATACAATGAACTTGGTCTAGAGTCATGAAATAGTGTAATTTTTCCCCTGTAGATATTTTTCTCTTGGACTTTTTTTTAAGGAATGCCTATGAAACATCTCTCCAAAAATATCTTATAAAATATAAATTTGGAGAAAATAGTTTATTGAAAAGAATATTGGACTTTTCGTATTCTAGTTCTGATACTTAGGTGAGACTTTGGGAAAGTAAAGGTACTTAGCCTCTTTCAAATTCACTTTCTTAACCTTTGAAAACAGGAATAAAATATTTTCATTGATGGTTTTTGTACAATAATGTATATAAGATAAATGACTTGCGCATAGTAAGAACTCAGTAAATGGTTGTGATTTATTTATTTTTGTTATTATTGTTGATAAGATTATTAAGATTATCAGTGTACACACATTGATTTCTGATCAATAGTTTGTATTCATTGCATTTCAGCTTTCTCTTCCTATACCTAGGAGAATGAAGTAGAGGTTGGTAATGCTTCTTTGCACTAGAACATCTAGTTTTCCTGCTAATCCTAAAATTTCAGCTGTGATGGCTGCTATATTTCCTGCATCATTATTTCAGCCATCACTGAATGAAAATGAGAAGTTTGGAGCTCCTTTTCAAATATTTTTCTGTAGCTGTAATGTAGATGAGTCCATAAAGTGGAAAATTTCTTCATCCATGATCTTGTATTAAAGTGGAGACTTTATTATAATATGTGATAATGATTAAGGCTTAGTTGCCCTTCTTTTCAGTTATATTAGAACTTATTTTCTGTTCAATGCCTTCTTGTTTATTTATTCATAATTTTCCATGTATGGTTTAATTCAATTACTTCATTTAGATTCTGAATTCATACTTCACCCCCCAAAACATTTATTTCATGGAATTTTGTTCAATGAGAATTTTAGTAGCTATTTTTTCTGAGTATTATTCTAGAATTTTTCTAAATCCATGAAGCTACTTTCATCAGTACCCAAACTTGTAGTTACATAACATCGGTTCTTAAGAGTTAAATAATTTTTTGCTTGTCAAATTTCAAACCCAGTCAAGATCAATCCAGTGAAAAATACATCCTTTCATAGTATCTTTGTTGTGATAGTTCAAGCCTTATAGATTGAAACAGAACCAAAATTATTCTGAATCTGACCTTTATAGAATTCCAGTGGGGAAAGTAAATCTTTATAGCCATGTCTTCTGTACTGCCACCTCTCAAATGCCCAGATTGCCAGCAGTCATTATGATTTATCTATGACAATGAGACAAGCCAGTAAGTCTCTGTCATTTCAATTTTAAATACATTTTCTTTTATAAGTCAGTCGTTGCCTTTTCAATTTTG
>NW_024342257.1:4569561-4572763 GCF_902729225.1 Pteropus medius
CTCTCTCTCTCTCTCTCTCTCTCTCTCTCTCTCTCTCTCATTTTGCTTTTTCTCTCTCTCCATCTTTCTTTCTTTGTGTGTGTGTTGTCTCTATGTGAGAGAAAACTACTCTCAGCAGCCAGCTGCCACAGGCCACTCAGCTGTAAGAAATCATAGCTTTGGAACTATCAAACAAAATGAAAATGAAGCAAATCACAAAAGAGCCAGCTGGCTACAATTAGGCATGGAGAATCCACTCTAGCTATGCCAGATTATTAAGGTTCATCAGGAAAGCCTGAGGTAGAAAGACATTTTGCCTTTACTTTTGCAGCTACTCTCACAAGAGCACCATCTACCAAAAGGATGTTTCGTGTAGCTTGCTGTATAAGGGCTAATTACCAAAGAGCAGTCAAGGCCAACTCAGTTTTTCTGTCCCTTTGACATTTGTGCAAAGACACAGTTACTGTTAAGATAAGAAGATAGAATTTGCAGTGGATGCTATGAATGCACTTTCTCAGAGTGTTATTTATACACTTATGACCTTTCCGTGAAATGCAAAGTAGTATCCTTTAAAATTCTAGACAGGCAGTGTGAAAAGTGACTTTTACAACTTTACCACAGAGTATTTTTTCAATGAGGGTCAAGAGGTGTAAGTGGAATAAACCAATTGACTGCTCTTTGCATGCTATGTCAGTGAAAGTACAATGAATAGTGCTGTGAAAACTACTCGTCTCTTAGGTGGAAAAGATTTCTAAAATAAAACCTATACTTTTCAGGGAGTAGTATTTTCTATAAGAGTAACTAGTCTATTGAACTTGCTTTGTTCTATTTTAAATTTTGGCAGAGTCAAGTAATGGAAAAACAACTCCTGAGCCCAGCTTTAAACATGCTGAGCTAGCTTCTCCAAAGGTCTAAGCTACTCCTAGATGGGTGGTGCATTAAACATTTACTTTTTTAGGCCTCCAACTTCTGCTAACATGGTTGCATAATAAGACCTACTCTGGGAACTTGAAACTGGGAATACCTGATGTACTGCCCAACAGTATCTTTTAGGCCCCAGGAGAATCTAACTTTTTATTTCTTTCCATACAAGTGATAAATTAAAACAGTTTCTTTAAATATATTTTGGTCCCAAATGTCAACTCCTGAGATGTGCAGAGATTATATTCATATCCAGACAAACTACTGCACAACCAACAGTGCCTCTCTTATTACTTGTGACCCCTAACTGGCTTTTTCTGTTGTGGGCTCAGTGTCTTAGTCCATATAGTGTGACCCTATGCCTTTATAGTTCCTATTGTTCAGTAAGGGAATTACCATGAGTAGCATGTGACTGTTACCCAATAGACATATAATATGAGTGAATAATAAATATTTATGATGTGAAACAACAGATTTGAGGACTTGTTTGGTATTGGCGCATAATCTAGCCTATCTTTACTGATATGCTTGTTTTCCTATGTTAGACTGCAAATGTCTTCAGAGGAAGATGGTGTTGTCTACAACCTTTGCACATTTTCAAACTGTACCTGAAATTGTTAAATAAATATTGTCTTTTTTGTTGACTTTTTAGGAGAATTTTTTTGACAGAATAACTAAGATGTAATAGAGAAAGAAGGTGGTAAGAATTATTTTTAAAATCTTTGGTCTAATAAGATTAGTGGTCTATAAGGCATGCCTCTATTAAGCAAAAATCAAACATTAATACATTTGAAAATTATATGGTGAATTATTTGATTTCTAGTTATACTAACCACAAAGCATAAAGAGTTAACACTCTTTAGTAATGTACACATTTTAGTCAAAATAAGTCAATTTTACAAGGTAATAGGCAACATACATATTTAATAATGTGAAATTAACCTACTATGTGCTAGCATGTGCTAAGATCCTTAGTAAGTAAGGAATACACCATGCTGCTTTTACAGAGTTTATTATCAAGCAGAATAAAAAAGTAGGTAGAAACTATGTGAAAAGTAGTTACATAGCTTGAGTTTATTCAGTGAGAAGTAATGCCAAAGTTTAATTATACAAATTGTATCAACCAACCAGTGACTAAACCTATACAAGTCTAAGCAACTAGCTTAATCCACTCAGCACCACCACCACGGGAGGTTCATTTACTTCATTGCTTCATAAACTATTTTTTTTTAAATATGAGATTTATTGTGATGTTTAAAATAGCAGAAAGCAAAACTAAATATCCAACAACAGAGAACAAATTGAATTAAAACCACTGAACATATGTAGAAGTATGTTTATTGACATAGAAAAATACTTAAATATTGTTAATTGAAAAAAGTTTACAAAATAATGCCCAATATTATACTAATTTTGTAAAAAAAAGAAAGAAAAAGAAAAAAAAAGATATTTATCCATAGGAAAAATCTGAAACAATCTCAAATATCTGTAGTTATTTCTGTGTAGAGAGTTTATGGTTAAGTCTTATATTCCCTTTTATGTATACGTACACAATTAGATACTTAATCATTTAAATAGTCCACTTGTATATTTTTTATGTAATAGTAATAATAACAATCCATCTATCTATCATATCATATCTGATGTCTGATAATCTCTTCCTTTTAGCCCAGGTTTCCCTAGGCAGTTTTTATTTTCTGGGAAGGCACTATCAGGGAACCAAATTTGGTTCTTCACCCTGACTCATTGCTATAAAAGCTCTTGTAGATAATATCTATTCTGTTTAGTTTTTTAGTTTGACAGATATTTAGTGTGTGCCTACTATTCACTACCCATGCCCTGATTTAGGCATTAGGAATAAAAACTATTTCAGTTTGGTTAAGACCACCAACTTTATTACTTGAGTGTCTGTTCTGCCACTTAATAGCTGTTTGATTTGGGCAGGCTATAACCAATTATTTTCCAATGTTATTTAGACATAGTTTTATTTTTTCTTCTTTGATTCAATTACTGATTATTTTTCTTAAAAGTCTCACAGCACCATTGTGCTTTCATCAAGAATCTGTGTTCAACAAATGCCACATTTGAGGGAAAGACTATAATCCAGATAAGGCATGTCATGTGGAAGAAGTTACTTAAACTATGTTGATTTCAGTTTTCTAAAACATTTTTCCAGCTTTATTGAAATATAATATATAATTGATTGTTTGTATTTACATTGTACAATTCAATGAGTTTTTTTCAATTACACTTGGCATACAATTATATATATATATATATATATATATATATATATATATAT
>NW_024342257.1:4573045-4591901 GCF_902729225.1 Pteropus medius
CACATGTACATGAAATCATGAAATGTTTGCCTTTCTCTATCTGACCCATTTCATTCAGTGCAATACCCTCTATGTCCATGACGGCCATATCTTTTTCTATCCTCTTCCTTTTAGTCTTCCTGTGTCTTTTAATCTGAAGTGAGTCTCTTATAGGCAGCATATATAGGGGTCTTTGTTTTCTTATTCATTCAGCCACTCTATCTTTTGGCTGGAGCACTTAATTCTTTTCCATTTGAGGTACTTGTTGATAGGAATGTAGTTATTACCATTCTTTATTCCTGTTTTTGATACATGTTTTTCCTTCTTAAAGAAGTCTCTTCAACATTTCCTGTAATACTGGCTTGGTGGTGATAAATTCCTTTAGCTTATTTTTGTCCGGGAAGCTCTTTATCAGTCCTTCAACTCTAATTGATAGCTTTCCTGGATAAAGTATTCTTAGTTGTAGATCCTGGGTTTTCATCACTTTGAGTATTTTCTGTCAAACCCTTCTTTCCTGCATAGTTTCTTTTGAGAAATCAGCTTTCAGTCTTATGGAAGTTCCCTTGTAGTTAGCTCACTGCTTTTCTCTTGCTGCTTTTTAAGATTCTCTTTGTATTTAACCTTTGGCATTTTAATTATAATGTGTCTTGGTGTGGACCTCTTTGGGTTCCTGTATTTTGGGTCTCACTGAGCTTCCTGAGATTGTATGTCTATTTCCTTCACCAGGTTAGGAAATTTTTCCATCATTATTTCTTCAAATACCTCTTCAACGTCTTCTTTTCCTTCAGGTACCCCTATGACATGAATATTTTTACATTTAATAGTATTCCATAGGCTTATTAAATTATTATTACAGTCTTGGCTTCTTTTTACTTGCCATTCTGATCAAGTTTTCTTGGCTTCCCCATCATCTAAATAGGTTGTTCAATCCTCTTCTTTATTCATCGTGTATTCCATTTAATATACTTGTCATCTCAGATAATGTGTTCTTCATTTCTGATTGGTTCCCTTTTATAATTTCCATTTCCATGTTTTTTTAATCTCTTTGTTAAAGATTTCACTGAATTCATCTACACTTCCTCTATGATCTTTGAGCATTTTTGTAAGTATTGTTTTCAACTCTGCATCTGTTAGATTGCTTGACTTCATTTTTCCTGGATCTCTGCTCTGTTCTTTCATATCGTTTCTGCTTCTTTGTCTTCTCAGTTTGACTGCCTTTCTGTGTCTGTTTCTATGTCCTAAGTAAAGCTCCTAAGTCTCCCGGTATTATTAGCATATCTTTGTGTAGTAGGTGTCTAATGGCATAGTTCTGACAGAGTTTCAGCTGCAGGCCAAGTTTAGCCCCAGCCTGTTACCCTTCAGGGTCACCTGTTAAGATTCAGCAAGTAACCACAAATGCTGTGCTTATAGTTACATCAAGAAACCATGCCAGAAACTGTGGCCAGTGTCACCAGTGTGAGTCTTGGCACTGTTCAGCAAGGAACACCTCACTCATGTGCTTGGGTGGGGCCACAAGGTAGGGGAGGCGGAGTCTTGGGGTATCCTCTGGGTGAAGAGACATCTGTTATCCCACTTGCTGATGTCTCAGCTATGGCAGAGCTGTGTCACACACTGGAAGAAGGCGGGGCTTAACAGAAGAACCATGGATACCTTGAGTACTTCTCTCTGGGAGAGAGCCTTGCCTCCTTAACCTCCCTTTGACAACTCAGTGTTGCCATGTAAGTCCCTGGTTCCCCCTGTGCAGCTGACCAGGTGCTGGTGCTCAGAGCGAGCAGGTCCATCATCATGAAAGTCTGCTCGTGGACACTGCCCCTTTAATAGGAGTTTGCAGCTGCCGGCTGCCACTGCCGTAGCTTCTGTCCCACTCAGCACCTCAGGACTAGGCAGCGTTGTGTCTTTATCCCCTCTTACTTTCTACCATTGAAAGTTGATTAATTATTTCTCTCCCTAGTTGTAGTGCTTCTGTTCATCTAGATCTCAGGTGATTTTGCTTGCTGTTTGCTCCGTGTTTCTGTCATAACTTTGATTTGGTCACAGAAGGGATGAACAGAGTCTCTATCATCTACGCCATTTTTTCCCACCTCCTCAGTTCTCTAAATTTTAAGTGTGTTTGTTGGATGATATAGTCTTTAAGATACTTTCAATTCTAAAGTCTATGATTATGAGGTTCTCCTTGTCTTTTCAGAGAAGGGAGAGATATTAAGCCCCTGGACTAATAGAGAATGATGAAATAAAGTCTTATTTTTCAACAAAACCTTGAGAGAGTTCTTGATAATTGTAACCTACAAATTTAAGATTTGTGGATTATCCACTGCTTATTTGCAAAACCCAGGCTGGTGAACACCTTGCCACATCATAGTATTCTGAGTTAGTTACCACTAATACCTATTCATGAAATGCCCATAAAATAATACATTATTAAATATAATCAGAAAAGGGATCTTCTAAACATTAAATTATGTATATAATCTAAATTACTTGAGATAATCAGCCCTACTATTCCTTTTGTTTTTATGATGTTTTAACAATTCAGTTTCATTCTCTAGTAGTTCTTGTAATTAATCACTTGTAAGAAAATTTGTGCTCAAAGAAACACGTATAAGTTTGTTTATATCTATCTGACTCTTCCTTTCAAATCTGATCAAAATCTCAACATAATCACTTACGTCTTATTGGATGAAATTGGTTGATTCTAAAGGCCTGCAATGCCACCTTGTGGATAAATAATGGACACAATGGACTATGTGAGAGTTCTTTCATGTATTATCTGGAAAATAAGATGAAATTTTAATCATTCTAATGTGTCATATTTAAATTCAAGGTTTTGTTTCTTAGACCAAAAATAAGATCAGAATAAATGTCATAGTCAGTGTCCTGCTTTGTCTTCTTAAAATAATAGTTGAATAATAGACCTTTTTTTAATTTTATTTTTTATTTTTGCTGATGACAGCTTACATTGGGTACTAATTTAAAATGCACAGCCCATTAAAATTACCACATCACAATTTCTGCTTTAAGAGTATACAAGTGGTGTCACTTAGAACAACTGAGCTTCAGTGACAGATTTGTGATTGCTGGTTTCTGTTATTCCAATAGAGCTATCAGCAATTTCTACACATAACTAAAAATACCTTGTTTGGGGAATAGTTAAATACTGTACACATAATTATTTAGAAGCAGTTTTAGAATCAAACTCCAAGTGTTTACAGAAGCATGGCTCATTTCATATCCTGAATAATCCTGGCACTGAAAACATCTAAAAATTCTGAATGAAAAAGGCTAAACAATAGAATAAGTGAAATATAAAGACATACTCAGAGATTAAACAGTAGAGTAAAAATACGAAGCCAGAGAGGTTTTCTGAGTATTAAAGATATCTTTCACCTTAAAGACATTTGCTAAATTAAGAACTTTGATTTTCACATTTTCTTAAGGTGACAGGTAAGGGTCAGAAGCTAGAAACAAATAAAAGGTCTATTAAAGTTATGAATTTTAATCAGATACCTCAGGCAGAGAGAACCATATGAAAATTATTATAGTTCAAAAAGAATAAATATAAAAACACTAGGAAAAATGATTATGGGGTTTGTAAAACTGTCCATACTGCTTGCCATTCTTTTTTGTAAATCTTGAACTATTATTAAAAAATATTATTCAGAAAAAATACAGTGGATGAATTAAAGCACAATAGAGACAGATAATATGGAGTAACTTAGAAGACTGATCTAAAGAAAACACATTGAACAGAATATGGAGAATTAAAAAAGGTGAAAAATTATGAGCAATATTTTAAGAGACTTGAGGGATAGTGTTAAAAGCTATAAAATTAATGTATTTCAACATTTGACAGGGAAGGATAATAATGAAGAAGAACTTTTATTGCATAAAGATTACTGAACTTATAAAAGATAGCAGTACACCTATTTAGGAAGAATAATAAATCTCAAGGAGGTTAAGTAAAAAATTATATGTATTTACATTTAAGATAACAAAACTGCAAGTAACTGAATACAAGTTTTAAAAACAACCAAAGATAAGAAATAGATTACTTTCAAAAGGAAGAAAAAGTAATCTGTAAGATAACCACTTTTCTAGGGGAGAGCCATATGAGAGTGAAATAATATCTTCAATGTATTAAGGAAAAATAAAATACATTGCCTAGAACTGATTATATAGCAATAATACACTTTAAGATTTAGGAGGAAATACATCTTAAGGAAAATTAATACAGATTCTTATTAAAGGTGACCTGAAAGTTTGTTTGTTGGGTAAAAAGAAAGTGTTATCAAGTATAAATTCTGTGATGCAAGGGTGATAAAAAAAAAAGTGGTTAATATATTGGTAAATTTAAACAATGGTTTTATAAAGCAATAACAGTAATTTCTCATTAAGTAAAAAAGTAAAAGTAAAATCTAAATAGATATAAAATGTAAAACAAAAGTATATATTTAAAAAATGAGTCACAAAAAAGAGTTCAGTGATCTTTGTATTTTTCAAGAGAAAGATAAATGAGTTTTAAGATTCAATAATTTATGGAATGACATCAGCTAGATGGGGAAACAAAAACCCTGGACTCTCCTTCCACCTGTGGACTCACTGACTTCAGAACAACATCTACATCAATTCCCTTTGTGAGAAATCCCAAAAGTAGATGTGGGGCACCTGTACCTCAATTGAGTACAAAACCAGCCACATCAAAACCAGTAAGAAAATTGAAAACATCTTCTGATCATGACCCTCACACCTGGGAAAGCATCACATGATCAAGAGGAAACACTCAACTTCGAGCTTCTTACAGAGTAGGAAAAGAGTTAGACCACATATCCAATGTCCTAACTTTTTAGATAGCACCTGATGGAATGACTTCTATCTCACATGTCTTGGAGTGTGGATATTCCCTGGCACATGCAAGACCCCTGTTGGCTACAGAAAAAAAAAGTGGTGGTTTTAACTAGTATGCAGGCATTCACAATAGCTTCTCCAGTATCTCAGCATATAATAAAAGACTCTCAGCTTCTCCCTGTGGTAAAAAAGATTTGTACTGCATATCCAAAATCCTAACTTTTCCAGGTGCTACCTGAGGGTCTAGCATTTGTCTCACCAGTCTGAGAACACTGATAGGACCTGACATGTTCTATACACCTGGGAACTGCTAAGAACAAAGATGATGGTTTGGACTAGCATAAAGGTTTGAGAGGCCCTAGAAGCTCTAGATAGATTGATTGATGAGAGTCTTCTCTAATACAGGCCTAGCCATAAAGACTGAGAGAAGTGACTATTTTTTTAATGTATAGATAACAACACAGAATCAAGAAAAATAATGAAAAGAAAAAGACAGTCCAGAAAAAATGAATAAAATACAATTCTAGAAAGCAATTGTAATAAAATAAAGATGTATAAATTACATGACAGAGAATTTGAGATGTCCATTATAAAAACACTCAATGAGGTTAGGAGAAAAGTACATGAACAAAGCAAGAATTTTAAAAACAGAGAAAAAATGTTAAAATAAACAAACAGAAATCTTGAAGATGAATGATATAATAATTGAACTGAAAAGTTCAATGGAGAAATTCAAAAACAGACTAGAGCAAGCAGAAGAAAGAATCAGCAATTTGGAAGATGTATCATTGAGAATTATTCAATCAGAGAAGCAAAAAGTAAAAAAAGAAATAAAGAAGAGTTTAGAAAGCTTAAGGTACTTATGAGATACCATAAATGGACTAATATATGCATTATAGGAATCCAAAAAAAGAAAAGAGACAGAAAATACCAAAAATTTTATTCAAAGAACTAATGGTTGAAAATTTCTCAAATCTAGGGAAAGAAATATAAATCTAGGAAGCTCAAATGATATAAAATTAGAAGATTCAAATAAAATTCATGCTGAGACACATTTTATACAAATTGTTAAAGGTCAAAGACAAGGAAAAATGTGAAAGCAGCAAGAGAAAAGTGACTTATCACATAAAAGGGAACCCCCATAAAGCTATCAGCAGATTTTCCAGCAGAAACCTTAAGAAGAAAGAAGTGGGATGATATATTCAAAATGTTGAAAGAAACAAAACAAAACAAAACAAAACTGCCAACCAAGAATACTATACCCAGCAAAACTGTCCTTCAAACATGAAGGAGAGATAAAGATTTTCCAGATAAACAAAAGCAGAGGTAGTTCTTTACCACTAGACGTGCCTAAAAATAAATGCTAAAAAATTCTTCAATTTAGTATAAAAGGACACTAAACAGTAATACTGTAGAATAAAAAAGTATAAAAGTCTTTGGGAAATGTAAATATTTAGACAAACAGAGATCTCTATATTGTAATGATGGTGAGTAAATAGCTTTTAGTTCTAGTATGAAAGTCAAAAGACAAAAATATTAAACATAACTATAACAAAAATTATTAATGGATATACGATATAAATAGATGTAAAACATCAATAACTTAAGGTGTATTGGCAAAGTAAGAGTAGAGTTTATGTATGTAATTCAACTTGCTATCAGCTTAATTTACACTGTGCTAACTAAAAGATATTTTATGTAGGCCCAATAGTAACAACAAAGAAAATACCAATAGAAGTTACAAAAAGAAAATGAAAAGTAAATCAAAATATATCAATACAAAAAAATGAAATACAAATGAAACAATAAGAGAGAAACAAAAGGATAAAAATGTATGGGACAACCAGAAAAAAATTTAAATGCCAACAGTTAATCCTTTGCTATGAATAATTACTTCAACATATATGGATTAAAATCCCCAATTATATGACATAAAATGGCTGAGATAATACCCTCTCCCCGCCAAAAAAGGTCCAACTATGTTCTATCTACAAGACACTTTAGATTTAAGAACAGACATAGGCTGAAATGAAGAGAAAAAAAAATAATTCTGTGAAAATGGTAACCAAATGAGAGCAGGGGTAGCTATACCCATATCAGATAAAATAGACTTTGTGGGAAAAAAACAGTCAGAAGCGACAAAGAAAGATATGCAATGATAAAACTAGCAATTCATCAAGAAAAAATAACAATGAAAAATATATATTTGTATATGTCCAGAGCACCTAAATATGTAAAGCAAAGATGGGCAGAGCTGTAAGAAGTAATAAACAACAAGACAATAATAGTAGGAGACTTTAGTATTCTATTTTCAATAGTGGATAAAATTACCAAACAAAGTGTCAACAAAGAAACAGAGGACATGAACAACAGTACAGGCCCATAAACCTAACATTTGCCCCAACAACAACAGAATGATGAAGCACATACAGACCATTCTTGAGGGCAGATCACATGTTAGAGCATAAAACAAGTCTTAACCAATTCAGATTCAAATCATAACGAAGATCTTTTCTGACCACAGTATAGGAATAAATAGCAGAAAAAACTGAAATATTTACAAATATTTGAAATTAAAGAACACAATTTTAAACAGCCAATGGATCAAAGTGAAAATCCTAAGAGAAATTACAAAATATTCAAAATAAACAAAAACACAACATATGAAAAAATAGGATGCAGTAAAAGAGTACTAAGAGGGAAATTTAGAACAATAACTACCTAGATTAAAAAAGAGAAATTATTTTAAAAAAGAGAAAATATTTCAAATAAAAATTCAACTATATATTTAACATTTTAAGAAAATATCGAACTGTTTTCCAAAGTGATTGTACCATTTTCCATTTCCACCAGCAGCATTTAAGAGTTCCAGTTCCTCAATCTCTCCAACACTTGGTATGGTCAATCTTTTTTAATTTTAATCATTCTGATAGGTATGTGTATATATGTATACATATATGTATATATATGTATATATATGTATATGTGTGTGTATATATATATATATATCTCCAATCATTCTAACACCATTTGTTGAAAAGGCTATCTTTTCTCCATTGCATTGCCTTTTTACTGATATAAAAAATAATAATAATAATTGTCCATATATGTGTGGGTCTATTTCAGAATACTGTATTCTGTTCTTCTGATGTAATTGTGTATCCTCATGCCAATACTACATTGTTTTGATTACTATAGCTTAATAATTAAGTTTAAAATCAAATAGTGTAGACTTCCAACTTTCTTCATATTATTTTAATGTTGTTTTAGTTATTCTACGTCCTTGGCATTCCCATATGAATGTTAGAATCAGCTTGGCAATTTCTACCTAAAATAGCTTGCTGATATTTTGATTGAGATTGTGTTGAATCTATAGATCAATTTGGGAAGAACTGACATCTTAACAGTATTGAGACTTCCAGCCCATGTACAAAGCATATCTCTCCATTTATTGACATTTTCTTTATTTCTGTCAGCAATATTTAGTAGTTTATAGTGTACAGGTCTTTCACATCTTTGGTCAGATTTATCCCAAGTATGTCACAGTTTTTGACATTATTGTAAATGATATTTTTAAATTTCAATTTCCAATTATTTGTTACTTGGAATATGGATGTAATTTTCTGTGAGAATTGTATATATCTTAAATATTTGACATATATTAAAATTATAAAACTCTGGCACTCTGAAAAAATCAACTATAGAAATTATAGAACTAGAAAAGGAAAACAAACTAAATCTAAAGTTAGTATAAGAAACGATATGAGACTAAAGCAGAGATACTTTAAATAGAGAATAGAAAGACAAAATTTTGACAAAACTGAGTTGATTTTTTAAATATATGGATAAAATCAACAACCTTTATCTAGATTAATTAAGGAAAAAAGATGAAAAATTCAAAATTAGAAATGAAAAAGGAAACATTACAACTGATGCTACAGAAATAAAAAGGATCATAAAAGACTACTATGAACAATGATACACAAACAATCTGTATCACCCAGGAGAGTAGGATACAATTTCGGAAACATTTTACCTGCTAAGACTGGACATGAAGAAATAGAAAGTCAGAACTAATCTTTAACTAGTAAGGAGATTGAATCACTAATCAAAAACCTGCAAACAAAGAAAAGCTCAGAAATTGATGGTTTCATTGACAAATTCTACCAAATATTTAAAGAAAGAATAATGATGATCTTTCTTGAACTCTTTTAAAACTTTAAGAGAGAACACTTCCAAACCTCTTTTATGAGGTCAACATTATCCTGATACTAAAACCAAACAAAGACACCACACACACAAAAGAAATCTATAGACCAATATCTGTGATGAAAATATATACAATAATAATGATAATGATAATAATAGCAAATTAAAAGGCTCATAAATCATAATCGTGTAGGATATACTCCTGGCATGAAAGGATGGTTTAATATAGGAAAATCAATCAATTTGAAACATATACCACATTAACAGAAAGAAGGATAAAAGTCACACGATTATCTCAACAGATGCAGAAAAGTGTTCAACATAATTCAATACTGTTTGATGATTAAAACTCAACAAGATAAAATATAAGGAAATTATTTCAACATAATAAAGATCATATATGAAAATGTCCATACCTAAAATCATACTCAATTTTAAAAAATTGAAATTTTTTCTTCTAAAATCAGGAACAAGGAAGGAAGTCCACCTTCACCACTTCTATTCAACATAATACTGGAAGTCCTAGCCAGAGCAATTAGGCATTAAAAAGAAATAAAAGGTATCCAAATTGGAAAGAAAGAAATAATCTCTTTTTGCATATGACATTATCATACATAGAAAACTAAACCACACACACACACACACACACACACACACACACAAAAGAACTAATAAACACAAACACATTCAATAAAGTTGCAGGATAAAAAAATCAACATACAAAAATATGTTGCATTTCTATATAGTAACAATGAACTATCTGAAAAAATTAGTAAAGCAATCTCATTTACATTAGAAAGAAAATGAAGAAAATACTTGAGAATAAACATAAACAAGCAGGTGAAAGATGTGTATACTGAAAACTACGAAACAACGATGAAAGAAATTAAAGGGACATAAACATATGGAAAGACATCCAGTGTTCATGGATTGGAAACTTTAATATATTAAAATGTCTATACTATCTAAAACAATCTATGGATTCAATACAATCTCTATCAAAATCTCTATGTCACTTTTACAGAAATAGGAAAAAATCCTAAAATTCGTATGGGACCACAAAAGACCCAAAACAGCCAATGTGATCTTGAGAAACGAAAAACACTTCAACTCAAAAAGGATTAAAGACTTAAATGGGAGACTTGAAACTACAAAACTCCTAGAAAAAAAAAAAACATAGAAAAAAAATCATGACATTGATCTCGACAATGATTTCATTGATAAGATGTTAAAAGCACAGATAATAAAAGTAAAAATACACAAATGGGACTACATAAAACTAAAAATTTTCTGCATGGCAAAGCAGTCAACACAGTGAAAAGGTAACCTATGAAATGGGGAAAAATGTTTGTAAACCGTATATCAAATAAAGAGTTAATTTTCAAAAAATATAAGGAGCTCTAACAATTCAAAAACAAATAATAATAATAGCCCCAAAGTATATAAAGTATATATTTGTAGTATATATTTATCCAAAGAAGACATATTAATAGACAACAAGAATATCAAAAGGTGCTAAACATTACTAATTATCAAGAAAATACAAATAAAAACCACAATGAGATATTGCTACACACCTATTAGGACAGGTATTTTATACATATAAAACAGATATTGATCAGAATGTTGAAAAATTGGAACCCTTGTACACTATTGGTGGGAATATAAAATGGTACAGTCACTGTGTAAAATTGTATGGCAGTCCCACAAAACAAAACCAAATGAAATGAAATGAAACAAAATGAAACAAAACAAAACAAAACAAAATGACTACTACATGATTCAGAAATCCCATTTATAGATATTTATCAAAAGAATTAAAGTGAGGAGAGAGTAACAATCCCATGTTCATTGCAGCACTATTTACAATAGCTAAGATATGGAAACTACCTAAATGTCTGTCGAAGGAGTAATGGATACACAAAACATAGTATATCCATAAATAGACTATTATTGAGCCTTAAAAAAAGAAGGAAATTCTGCAACACATGACAATATGAATGAATCTTGAGGACATTATACTTAGTGAAATAAGCCAGTCATGGAAAGATAACTCCTGCATGGTTAACTTAAATGAGGTATCTAAAATAGTCATACTCTAAGAAGCAGAATATAGAGTGGTGGTTGCTAGAGGCTGAAGGTGCAGAAAATGGAGAGTTGCTAATCAATGGATATAATGTTTTAGTTATGCAAGATAAATGAAATCTAAAGATTTGCTGCACAACAATATGCCTATAGACAACTATTCTCTATTTTACACTTAAAAATCTGTTAAGATAATAGATCTCACATTAAGTGTTCTTACAGCAAAAAAGTAAAAATAAAAGTACAAAAAGTAAAGAAAACTAATTTAGGAAGCCATATTAGAATTTTTAGAGTAATGTGTTAAAGAATAATAAGCAGAGTGAATAAATTTTTAAAAATATTAGAAAAAAATGGAAATAAAAAATAATCCAAATGAAGACAAGAAAAGAGAGAAATAGAAACAAAAACAGTTCAGGACACAGTAGAAAACATAAAATCAGATGATGAAAATAAAAGATATATATATCAACAATTTAATTAAGTGTAAATAAACTTAATATTCCAATGAAAAGACAATTTGTTAGTTTGGATAACAATAAAGTAGAAAACAAGATTCAGCTGTATGATATTTCCAAGAGACACATATTAAAAGAAAGGGATCTATCTATCTATCTATCTATCTATCATCTATCATCTATCATCTATCATCTATCATCGTCATCTCTCATCTATCTCAGGCAAATACAAATAAAATGGAAGTTTATGCATTTATTTTAACATCAGACAATGCAGACTTTAGGGCCAAAATGAATTGTTAGAGATACTACATAAAAGGTATAATTCGCACACAAAACACACACCAAAATTAAACTTGCATTTATCTAATTGTATAGACTAAAATATGTGATGCAAAAAATGATATAACCACAAGAAAAAATATTCTACTCCATCATTATGTTGGGAAATTTTAAAATTCACATAGTTCGACTTGCCTCATCATATTTTCCAATGGATGATTGATTCTAGACTAGTATATCCTTTTTTCAGCTTCATTTTTGGGTTATTTTAATACGTTCATCTAGGTGAGGTGAATGATTAGACATTTTAAGGATAAACATTAAAAATGGAATTTTAACTAGAAATGGTATATTTAGGTACATTCAGGCACTTTTCCTAAGGTTCTAAGTTCAGAAGAGAGGTCTGGACTAGATATATGATATTCGGAGTCATAAATTGCTTTGATGCCAATAGCATGGATGAGATTTCCTTGGGAAAAATTATAGAGTGAGAAGAAATACATGTAAATTTACTTAATGAATGCCAACCTTTAGTGACTAAATAGCAATGCTTGAGCCTACAATGAAGTCTAAATGAATGACCATAAATAAATAAAAAGAGAAATATCAGGAGAGTATGTTAACATGAAAGCCAAGAAGGAGATAGTTATTTTCTAATGTGATATTTGTAAATATTGTTTATTACACATGTGATAGTCAATGTATAGCTGATCAGATTATTAATTTTTAGCAGTGTCTAGGATGAGTCATTCTGAGATTCTCTTTCTGGTCTTAATGATTGACTAAAACTCAAAGTTGCAACCTATGTATTATCGTTGTAATAAAATGTATCACATAGTTTTAATCAGGGAAGTTACTTGCAGTATCTCTATCACTTACCACAAGCAGTTTAGGTGTGACTGTAAAGAAAAAAACTAGTTTCTTTATAGCATCTAAGTTACCATTGTCTTAGAGTCATATTCTGTATGACTCATAGAGAAATGGAACATCTGAAACTATTGATTAATTCACTCTGAATGCTAAACTTAGATCAATAAAATGAGTGTTATCATTCTTACATCTCTAGGAATTTAGGCTTGTGCCAAAATATAATTTATTAATTATAATATATTAGAAAAGGACCATGCTATACTCAATTTCTGCTCACATTATCATTCTGATCAGTTCACCACATTTATCCCCGCTCTCTTTGGGTTTGAGACATTTTCTCCTCCCTATGGCCTGTTTTATTTTCTCTTTTCAAGCAGGCTCAGTATCAGATCACAGCTTCCTCAGTTTGTATAATACCTAATGTTTTAGTACTTAAAGTTTTGAACTTATTGTTCAGAAACAGCGCAGAAATTTCTTTTAATTTTTAAATGATTGTTGTTGTCACCAGCGCACATTAAATTTATGATTTCTGCTTTTTTTTTAACTTTTTGAAAATTAAGTTTATTGGAGTAACCTTGGTTAATACAATTATATAATTTTCAAGTGTACATTATAATTTGACATCTGTATATTCTATTGTGTGTTTACCACTCAAAGTCCAGTTTCCTTCAGCTACCATATAATTGATCCCTTTATCCACTTCATACTCCCTTTCTGCCCCTATATTTGACTCCCTTTACCCCGTCTACCTCTCCCTTCCTCCACCACCGCCTACCTTCTGGTAACCATTCTGCATGTACATGAGTCTCTGTTTGTCCTGTTCCTTTGTTGCTTTTAGGTTTATATCTCACATATAAGTGATAGCCTGTGATTTTCAACTTTTTCAGTCTAGCTTATTTCGCTTAGAATGATTATCTCGAGGTCCATCCATGTTGTCGCAAATGGAAGGTTTTCATGTCTTCTTATGGCTGAGTAATATTCCATTGTATATATGTACCGCTGCTTCTTTACCCAATCATCTATCGTAGGACATTTCAGTTGATGCCATGTCCTGGCAACTGTGAATAATTCTGCTATGAATAACAGTGTGCAAATATCTTTTTGGATATGAGTTTTCGAATCTTAGGGATAAATATTGAGTATAGGGAATCCTAGATCATATGGTAGATCAATTCTTAGTTATTTGAGGAACCTCAATACTGTTTTCCATAATGGCTGTAACAATGTGCAGTCCCACCAGCAGTGTATGAGGGTTCCTTTTCCTCTGCATCCTCTCCAACATTTGTTATTACTTGTCCTGTTGATTATAGCCAGGTGCAATATGGTATCTCATTGTGGTTTTGATTTGCATTTCCCTAATAGCTACCGATGTTGAGCATCTTTTCAAATATTTGCTGGCCATGTGTCTGTTCAGGTCCTCTGCTCATTTTTGGATTGGATTGTTTTTTGTTGTTGTTGTTATTGAATTGTATGATTTCTTTGTATATTTTGGATAATAGGCCCTTATCAGAGGTTTTACTTGCAAATATATTTTCCCATTCAGATGCTTGTCTCTTTACCTTGTTGACAATTTTTTTTTTTTTGTGGAGCAGAAGCTTTTTAGTTTGATGTAATCTCATCTCATTTATTTTTGCTTTTATTCCCTTGCTTTTGAGGTCAAATTAATAAAATCTTCTTTAAGTCCAAGGTCCTTAAGTTTAGTTCTTATGTTTTCTTCTATGCATTTTATTGTTTCAGGTCATATATTCACATCCTTAATCTATTTTGAGTTACTTTTGGTGTATGGCGATAGACAACAGATTAGTTTCATTCTTTTGCAGGTGGCTTTCCAGTTTTCCCAGCACCATTTATTGAAGAGGCTTTCCTTTCTCCATGTATGTTTTTGGCTTCTTTGTCAAAAATTATTTGCCCATATAAATATGAGTTTACTTCTGGACTCTCGTTTCTGTTCCACGGGTCTGTGTGTCTCTTTTGCTGCCAATACCATACCGTTTTGATTACTGTTGCTTTGTAGTATAATTTGAAGTCGAGCAGTGCGATGTCTCCAGCCTCTATCTTTTTTCTCAGGATGGCTTTGGCCATTCAGATTTTTTTGTGCTTCCATACAAATCTGATGATTTTTTGTTCTATTTCTTTAAAAAATGCTGATAGCATTTTGATGGGGATTGCATAAAATCTGTATAATGCTTTAGGTAACATGGTCATTTTAACTATGTTGATTCTTCCAATCCAAGAACATGGAATATCTTTCCATTTCTTTTCATCTTTTCGATTTCTTTTAATAGAGTCTTATAATTTTCATTATATAGGTCCTTCACATGTTTCATTAGATTTATTCCTACGTATTTTATTCTTTTTGTTGCAATTGCAAAAGGAATTATTTTTGCCACCTCTTATTTATTAGAATATAGAAACGCTATGGATTTTTGAACATTGATTTTGTCTTCAGAAACTTTACTGTATTTGCTTATTGTTTCTAGTGGTGTTCTGGAGTCTTTAGGGTTTTCTATAGAGAGAATCATGTCATCTGCAAATAGTAACAGTTTGACTTCTTTTTTTTCTATTTGGATGACTTTTATATATTTCTCTTGCCTGATTATACTCGCTAGCACCTCCAATGATATATTGAATAACAGTGGTAATAGTGGACAGCCTTACCTTGTTCCTGATCTTAGAGGGAAGGTTTTTAGTTTTTCACCATTAAGTATAAAGTTGGCTGAGAGTTTGTCTTATATGTTTTTTTATGTTAATTGATTTACCTTCTATACCAATTTTTTTAAGTGTTTTGATCATAAATGGACGCTATATCTTGTGGAAGGCTTTTTCTGCATCTATTGATATGATCATATGATTGTTATTTTTTAATTTGTTTATGTAGTGTATCACATTAATCAATTTTTGTATATTGAACCATCCTTGTGCCCCCGAGATGAAGCCTACTTGATTGTGGTATATAATCTTTTTAATATATTGCTGTATTTAATTCACTAGTTTCTCATATAGGATTTTTGCATCAGTGCTCATGAGAGATATTGATCTGTAGTTTTCTTTTTTTGTGTTATCTTTACCAGGTTTTGGTATCAGAGTAATATTGGCCTCATAAAAAGAGTTGGGAAATGTCACCTCCTCTTTGATTTTTTGGAAGAGTTTGAGGAGAATAGGTATTAAATCTTCTTTGAATGTTTGATAGAATTCACCGGTGAAGCCATGTGGTCCTGGACTTTTACTTTTGGTAGATTTTTGATGATTGTTTCAATTTCCATACTGTGGATCGGTCTATTTAGATTTCCCAGTTTTTCTACATTCAGTCAAGGAATGTTACATTTTTCTAAGTACTGGTCCATTTTTTCTAGGTTATTAAATTTGGTGGTACATACTTTTTCATAATATTCTTGTATGATCCTTGGTATTTCTGTGATGTCAGTCATAATTTCACTTCTTTCATCCCTGATTTTGTTCATTTATGTCCTTTCTCTTTTTTCTTTAGTGAGTCTAGCCAGAGATTTGTCAATTTTATTAACTTTCTCAAAGAAACAACTCTTTATTGTATTTAATTTTCTCTATCTTTTTTTGTTTGTTTGTTTATTTTCAATTTCATTTATGTCTGCTCTAATTTTGATTATTTCTTTCCTTCAGCTGACTTAAGACTTCATTTTTTCTTCCTTTTCTAGTTTTTTAAGATGAAACATTAGGTTGTTTATTTGGGTTTGTTCTTGTTTTTGGAGATAGGCCTGTAATGATATGAACTTATCTCATATGACTGCTTTTGCCAAGTTTCAAAAGTTTTAATAGGTTTTACTATCATTATCATTCATTTCTATGTATTTCTTGATCTCTCTTTTTATTTCTTCTTTGACCCAGTTATTCTTCAGTAGCATGTTGTTTAATTTCCATGCATTTGTGTTTCTTCCTGCTTTCTTTTTTACAGTTGATCTCTAGTTTCGAAGTATTATGATCAGAGGATAGGGTTAGTATATTTCAACCCTCTTATATTTGTTGAGGCTATCTCTGTGTCCCAGTATGTGGTCGATTCTTGAGAATGTTCCATGTACACTAGGGAAGAGTGTATAAGTAGCTCTTTTGGGATGGAAAGCTCTGCAAATGTCAATTATGTCCATTTGGTCTAATGTGTCATTTAAGGATGTTATTTCCTATTGATTTTCTGTTTGAATGATGTGTCCATATCCGATAGTGGGGTACTTAGATTCCCTACTATGATAGTGTTTTGGTCTGTTTCTCTTTTTGTTCTTTTAGTAATTGCTTTACATATTTCGGGGCTCTCTGATAGGGAGCATAGATATTAATATGTGTTATGTTTCCTTGGTGCATGATTCCCTTTATTGTTATGAAGTGTCTCTCAGTATATTTCTTTTTTTTTTTTTATTTTGAAGTCCATTTTGTCTGATATTAGTACTGCTTCTCCTGCTTTTCTCTAAATGCCATTTGCTCAAAATATCATTTTCCACCCTTTTACTCTGAGTTTATATTTGCATTTGGAACTGAGATATGACTCCTGGAGGCAGCATATGGTTGGATTTTATTTTTTGATCTAATCTGCATCTCTATGCCTTTTTATTGATCATTTCAGTCCATTTACATTTATTGAAATATAAGATCTTCTTATAGCCATTTTATCTTTTGCTTTCTGGTAACTCGGTGTTTCCACTGCTTCCTTGTCCTTGTGTTTCTGTTTTCTTTACATTGGTTGGCTTCTGTGGGTGTTAACTCTGGTTCTTCTTGTTTTATGTTATATACTTCGGTTATGAACCTTTGGTGTGTGGTTACCATTCAAAATTTGTAAAGGATAGTTTATATATATATATATATATATATATATATATATATATATATATATATATATACCGTCATCCATTTTTTTCTACCCATGCCTCATCTCCATTCCCCTCTGCAAATTTGTATCTTTTAATCCTCTCCTTTTCAGTATTGTTATCTCAATCTGTCCCTATGTATGCTGAACATTCATTACTATCTTGCTATAGCAATTCTCTTATTATTTAAGCTTAAAATGCCCTGTTCTTAGTAAGGATTGAATTCCTCTGCTTCTTTTTGCCTGATAGTCACTTTATTCCTAATTACGTATTTTTTCTTTGTCATTTTGTTTTAGTTGAGCTAACCCCTTTCAGTATTTCCTGTAGTACAGGCTTCGTAGTGGAGAATTCCCTCAATTTTTGTATGTCTGGAAAAGTCTTAATTTCTCTTTCATATCTAAAGGAGAGCTTAGCTGGATACATTATTCTAGGCTGGTAGTTCCTTTCACTTAATAGTTTAAATATTCGATTCCATTCCTTTCTGTCTTATAAGGTTTGCACTGAGAAGTCCTGGGATAAATAAGTTTCCTTTATAAGTTACCTTTTTTTTTTTTCCTCCCTGGCTGCCCTGAGAATTCTGTCTTTGTCATTGATTTTTGAGAATTTTAATGCAATGTGTCTTGGTGAAGGCCTTTTTTGGGTTGAGATAATTGGGTATTCTATTGTTTTCTTGAACTTCAAGCTCCAGCTCATTCTTTAGATTTGGGAAATTCTTGTCAACTATTTGTCTGAAAATACTTTCTTCTCCCTGCTCCTTTTCTTTGCCTTCAATAATGCCCATTATTCCTTGTGTTTTTTCTCAGATGGTATCCACTAGCCTTTGTATTTCTCTTTCATTTTTTTTTTTCATTCTTTGGTTTCTGTTTCTTCCTTCTGATTCATTTCTAGATTTCTGTCTTTGATATCACTGATCCTTTCTTCCATTTGTTTGATTATTTCCCAAGCTTGCTGTTTCATTTTTCATGTCTTGCAGTGGTGTTTTTTTGTTTGTTTTTTGTTTTTATCTACAGAAGATCTATTCTGTTTTTTTTTTTTTTGACGGTTTCAATGTCCTTCTTCTATTCATCTAGGTGTTTTCTCAATTCCTGAAATTGTTGATTTGACTTGTTTTGGAACTCACTGAGCTTTTTTAGAAGCATCACCCTGAATTCTCTGTCATTCAAGTTGTATATTTCTATGATTGAAACTTATTTTCTGAAGATTTTTATCTTTCTTTCTAAGCTGCCCTGTCACCATCACCTTGATTGTTCATGGTTTTTAATGTATTGTTTCTCCTCCTGCACATTGGAAGTGTGTTCTGTTTTT
>NW_024342257.1:4591912-4606431 GCF_902729225.1 Pteropus medius
ATAAAGTTATAAAGTTCTTTTTTTTTTTCCTCCTCCTCTTTTAGCCTGCTACAAAGACACTTTTTTTTTTTGGTTTCCAATAGGTTCTGTCTAAGCCTTTTGGATCTCTGCTTTATATAAAGCTTTAATAATGTCTTTTAATTTTCTTGTAGATTTTTAAAGACGCTCGCTATCCTCAATTTCAAAAGTTTTAGCAAAAGTTTAGCAAAAGTTTTGGTGGCATTTCCTCAGATTCCCCTGAGGCTCCGCGGTGTTCACTCTCAGAGGGTATGGAGTTGAGGTCATCTAGGTTGGGGGTTAGGGGCTGTGGTAAAAATCTACTGTTGTATTTCTGCCCTCTGCTTCTCTGCTTTCTGCCCTGATAACTGGGCCCTGCCGCTGGCTGCGTGGATCTCACAGCTCTCCCAGGCAGGGCTGTTAAGGGAACTCTCCTCCTCTTTTTCCTGCAGAGGCTCTGGAGGCTGCAAGAGGCAGCTTCTCTATTTCTCCCAGTCCACCACCCAAACCTAGGGCTCTAATGTATTGTAGTTCTTATGCGCAGATCTCATGCTCTGACATGCTGGTGTGCAGCTTGGATGTTTTTTTGTTGAATTTTAGATGTTCAGTTTATTGTTCTTTCAAGGGGAGAGATCTGGGGATGTCTCTCACTCTGCTATGTTTCTAAACTCATCTGATTTCTGTTTTTTTTTGTTGTTTTTAATTGCTAGCAGTTTTTCATCTTACACAGAAATTTCTAATTTAAAAATTTTAACTTAAAATATTTTATAGAAAAAGCTGTACATTAAAACAAAAACATGTCAACCATGTCCGATAGCTAGTACAAGGGTTTCCTTGTATAATATCATTTTGAATTTAAGACAAATATATAGTTCCTTTAAACTTAACTTGTTCAAAAGTAGTGTAATGCATGTTACTAATTTTCTTTTTTAATTGCAATATAAATGAAATGAGACTATTTTTTTCATGTCTTTTTTAGACGTCATTTTTTTATTCACTCCCTGAGTTCTGAATATGCCTGTAATGGGTATTTATTTCTTTGAGATAGAAATGATGGTTGAGTATTGGAGATTAACTCCGTTAGCTTCCATTATGAGTCAGTATGCTAATACTTTTATTTGTTATATTTATGTATTAGGAAGTTTACCAACATATCCTGGAAAATTATTTCTCTTTCTGTTCCAAAGTCTCTAAAAAATTTGAGGTCAGAGCTTGTATCCATTCATTTCATCAGTGACTAGAACATAGTAGTTACTTCATACATATTAGCTAAATTTAACTGAATGCTGGAACTCTCTTGTTGGACTTCACAGTAAATCCCTGTTACTTATTTGAAAGATATCTCTAGTTCAGAGCTCTTTTATAGAACTGAAGTGATTGCCATATCCTAGATCCAGAAAATTACTAAGGAAAATGTGACTCAGGATTACCAGAAATTTCATAATAAATTCTTCCCATATCCATAAAAGCACAAGCATTACCATAATGAAAATATCCTTGAGATATACAGCAGGAGATATGAGAGAGACAAATCTGGGTTTGAAACTTAGCTCCAAAATTGGACAAATTATACTTTTCAATTACGAATTTCTGATTGACAAACTGAAAGTAATAATATATTATTGTGATCATTGATTAGGAGAATTATGCAAAATGCCAAGCACAGTAACTAGTATAGAGTAAGGTATATGATATTAGTATAGAGTAAGGTATATGATATGGTTCCCTTCTTCATGATCAGATTGTCAGTTTTACTCCCTACAACATATTTACTTTCATTTATCTCTTGCCTTTACACTCCTCCTCCTCCAGATCACTATCTAATCTTCTACAATCCTATTGTTACTATTTAAAATTACTTTAAGACAGCAAAACAAAAAAAATCTGTATTCTCTATCCAGAATTTCAGTATTATATGTTGACAACAGTTGACAATTTGTCTCAATAGCCTATTGAATTCATTCGAAATCTTCTAAAATTCAGAAAGTTATGATCACATCTATTGATATTCCTTTGTGTTGAAAATAAAAAGTTAGTAAGTACCTTTAAGAAGATGCAAGTAATTATAAAGTGAATGTTGACTCACTGTTCTCTTTTTTTGTATTAAAAATTTCCAGTTTTCATAAGCATTCTTAAGTTGTGGTAGACTATTATTTTGAACTATTTACTGTCTCTTCCTGTAAGAAGATCTATAGGATATATATCTATTGTCATGGGTATTGCAAAGCCTCCTGAGGAATGAGTATATTTCCTCACCTCATTGATGTTTGACCAATAAAATGTTAGTGGACATAATTAATATATAACTAATTGTTTTAAAAGTTTCTGCATGTTTTTTTGCCATCTCTGTTTATCTTTTTTTCTTATCTACATAATAACATGTTATCAAAGCATTTTCCAGATAAGGGCTGCTCCAGTAGATTGAGAGTTGGAAAAAAAGACATAGAAAACAGAGCTACAGAGATATCTAGGGTGTTGACATAACAAAACACCTAGTATCTATGCCATTGGCTTTGGGACCAGGTCATAGTGGAAAGGAAACTATCATCAGAGGATGAAAAATAAAATAGCTCATATGTGTAAAGACAAATATTTATTATAAAAGTTTCACCTGTGATAATTTGAAAAAAGATAATTGTCTAATGAACTTGTTTTAGATGAAGAAGTAAAAAACGGAATGTTACAAGCATAATTTGATTGTCTGGCACTATAATTTGACAAGGTACTATAAGAAAGAGATAATCAAAAACAAAACAAAACAAAACTGTACTTTATAAGTAGGGGTGAAAGAAAAATGAGAGAAAGTACAACTATTCCTAATATCAAAATAGAAAATGAAAAAATTAAAAAATGCTTTGAACAAGAAAAAGCCAAGTAAGACAATTAAAATTTAGCCTCTATCAAGGATCAAATAGAGAACAGATATGGTCATATGTTTTGTTAAAAATCTCTAAATGGATTTAGTTGATTCTCTGCAAATATTTTAAATTAGATGAGACAGCTTAGGGAAAACAGACTAAAATAGTGGTTTCACAAAACCTAACAAATTCAAATTACCTGTAAGTCTAAAAAGGGGTATATTTTGAAAGCAATTGTGGGTCTCCCTATTGGCACATGAAACTGACGAGTAAAATACGAAAACGTATT
This sequence comes from Pteropus medius, assembly GCF_902729225.1. NCBI lineage: Eukaryota > Metazoa > Chordata > Mammalia > Chiroptera > Pteropodidae > Pteropus > Pteropus medius. The sequence goes on from NW_024342257.1 coordinate 4,595,057, forward strand.
TTCCATGTTCTCTTCACATTTGGCTGAAGATCAAAGAAAAGGAAGCAACTTTCCATAAGGCAGAGCTAAGAGCAATAGTGAACAATTGACTGCAAATCTTCTCCAAGAAAGTGTAATTGTAGTATAATCAAGGAACAATTCTTAGCTATATTTTTTCCAGCAGGATTTCAGAATTCTTATTGATCAGTGAGTATAGTTTATGCCTTCCCACTTCCAGATGTGTCACTGTTACATCATTGTATATTAGGTAGGGGACTAGAAAAATTGTCTTTAATTTAGTTTCTTGGATTTGGGGAAAAACTTGATGTAGAGTTCATTACAAAGTCTTATATCTCCATTTGGATACCATAATTCAGTGTTTTTTTTTTTAATGCCTTCTTGGGAAAGAATGAGTTTATTTTGAACATTTGTAATCAAGAGGGTGGAATGTGATAGTGTATGTTTTCTCATCTATTCAATCTATTCATTCTTCTTTCCAGTTAAAGGTTTTACACATTCCTACATATTGACTTTTGACTTAAAGTGCTTTTTAATAGCCCTATTTCTCACTGCATTGATGTTGAGTTTGGCCATATGATTTGCTTTGCCTAATGGAATGAGTCGATTTGACTTCTGTGCAGAAACTTTAAGTGCCATTTGCCAGATTCTTACTCTTTCTCCTTTGCTACAAGGATGGCATGTTTCAGAGCATGTCTGGAATAGATAGGGTTTTTGCTTTTTTATGGGTCCTGAATGAAGGCATAAGTAACAGAGCTACAGCTGACCCATAGCTAAATAAATGTGAAATAAACATTTGCTGTAAGACACAGGTTTAAGGGTTGTTTATTGATATAAAAATTTACTTCTTTTAAAACTCCAATGAATACAACAATACCTGCAGATATTTACCAAAATGTGTTGGGAGAATGTGTGAATAAATTAATGAATGAACAAATAAATAACATTGGGAGAAATTTATTTTCATTCAATGAGGCGTAACTGTTATTAATGAGATACACCAATTGAATTACACTGTCTTAGAGTGAGAGTGGCTTGTGGATATGAGAAAACCTTTTCCTAATTTCTAAACTACTGCTAATAATATTATATTAAATTGTTTCAGTGTTTAAAAATCCACAAAGCCACAGATTTTAGACAGGGATGATTATCTGGCCTAGGAAAAACAAAACATATATTGCCTGGTATACAGAATATGATTTGATCTCCTAAAATCTTTGCCCTGTTGTGGTATAGTAATTAAATACATCAAATAATCTTTATAGAGGAGTTTAAATATTTCTCCTTTCTCCTATAAGTAGAAGGAGAAAATGGGGAAAGACAGAAGAGCAGTAAGTGGAAATTATGAAGTCATATACATCATGAGGAAGTAAAAACTATGAATAAGTAGAACTCAAGAAGATTTGCAGACATGAAGGACAGAGGTTGATTGGTAGAAGCAAGAGTAGAAAATACAATAAAACATGGCTTCTGAAGATAGGAGGGAAAATCAACAAGATAACCTAGCAACTAGATATGCTTTAAACAATGATCAATCTCAAAATTCCTGAATCTTTAAGGCCTATATTCTATTCTGTCCATGAGGTCTAACTATATGCATTTATCTAAGTTTCTGTGAGGTATGGAACTAGGTTTAAGATACTTGCTTTATTTTCATATGTCTTCAAATAAAAAATATATATAATTATTTAAAACAAACTTCTTGCAAACAAAAGAGTTCAATATAATTTATGGATTTGCATACGATCTGTACTCATTGAATCTAAAATGTTGACAAATAACCCATCATTTTGTTTACTACAAAATCTTTTGTAATAAACTCACTCAATAAAAAAATAAAATAAAATAAAAAATAAAATAAAATGTTGACAAATCTGCAGAGGTCAGATCATTTCACCTCTCTGCTTAAAACTCTTCCACTGTTTCACATAATATTTAGAATAAAATCCAAACTCCATATCATGACTTGTAAGTCACATAGACATTTGGTTCTCCCAGTACAGTTCTGGTTTATGCCTGCCCTCTGTAATTCTGATAACTTTCTCTTTTATTCTCAAAAATGATTGCATTTACATAGTGGGGAAACTCCTTGATATCAGTCTTGGCATTATTTATTTATTTTTTGGATTTGACATCAAATTTAAAGCCAACAAAAGCAAAAATAAACAAGTGGGACGACATCAAATTAAAAGACTTCTGCAAAGAAAACCACCAACAAAATGAAAAGGCAACCAACATAATGGAAGGAAATATTTGCAAATCATATATCTGACAAGGGGTTAATGCCCAAATAAATATAAATAACTCATATAACTCAACAATAAAAGAAATCTAATTCAAAAATGGGCAGAGGAACTAAATAGACATTTTTTTTCCAAAGAAAACATAAAAGTAGCCAACAGGCACATGATATCCTCATCACTAATTGTTGGGGAAATTCAAATTAAAACATAAGGAATAGTATCAATAATATGGTAACAACTTTGTATAGAGTCAGATGGTTACTAGACTTATTGTGGTGATCATTTCATGAGATATATATGTCGAATAACTATGTTGTATATCTGAAATTAATATAATACTGTATATTAACTATATTTTAATTAAAAACACAAATGTGATATCGCTCACTCCTATTTGAATGGCTATGATAAAAAAAATACATGAGATAACAATTGTTGGCGAGAATGTGGAAAAAGAGAAATATTGTGCACTGCTGAAGGAGATATAAATTGGTGTAACCACTATGGAAAACAGTATGGAAGTTTCTCAAAACTTAGAAATAAAAGTACCACATAATTCACCAATCTCATCTCTGGGAAGACGTCAAAAGGAAATGAAAACAGCATCTTGCAGAGATATCTGCACTCCTATGTTCATTGAAGCATTATTTACAATAGCCAAGATATGACCACAAGCTAAGTGTCTGTTAAAGGATAAATGGATAAAGAAAATGTGATCTCTATCTCTATCTCTATCATCTCTCTCTCTCTCTCTCTAAATATATATATATATATATATATATATATATCTATGTCTATGTCTATCATCTCTATATCTATCTACATGTATATAATCTATATCTACATATCTATCTATCAACTATCATCTACTTATTTATATGATAAAAGGAAATCCTGCCATTTGCAACAACATAGATGGATCTTAATGTCATTATGTTAAGTGAAATAACTCAAAGAAATATACCATATATTATCACTTATATTGAAACTTAAAAAAATCAGAGAAACAGAGTTGAGTGGGGATTATCAGGGGCTAGGGGGCGGAGAATGGAGAGAAATTGGTCAAATTATATAACTTCTAGTTGTAAGATTAACAAGTTCTGGAAATCTAGTGTACTGCATGGTGATTATAGATAGTAATACTGTATTATATATTTAAATGTTGCTAAAAGAGTAGATCTTAAATGTTCTCACCATGAAAAAGAAATGATAATTATTCGATGGGATGGAAATGTTAGCTAATGCTATGGTGATAATCATTTTGCAATATGTAAATGTGTCAAATCAACACATTGTACATCTTTTTCTTTTAATTCCTAGTTTTCAATTAGAGTTGATATTCAATATTATTTTATATTAGATTCAGGTTATAACATAGTGGTTCGATATTTGTATAATTTACAAAGTGATTCCCTTGACTAGTTTAGTATCTACCTGGCACTATAAATAGTTATTACAATATTATTGATTACATTCCTGTGACTATTTTATAATTACCGATTTTTACTTCTTAATTCCTTCACCAGTTTCACCCAAACCCCAAACCCCTCTTTCCATCTGGCAATCACCAGTTTGTTCTCTGTATCAATGACTTTGTTTTTATTTTGTTTGTTTGTTTTATTCCTTAGATTCCACATATAGGTGAAATAATATGGTATTTGTCTTTTTCTGACTTATTTCACTTAGAGTAATACCCTCTAAGTGCATTCGTGTCATTGCAAATAGTAAGATTTTATTTTTTTATGGCTGAGTAATATTTCATTGTATGTATGTACACCTCTTCTTTATTTAATCATTTATTTATGGGCACTTAGGTTACTTCCATATCTTGCTATTGTAAATAGCACTGCAGTGAACATAGGAGTGCAGACATTTTTTCAAATCAGGGTTTCAGTTTTCTTTGGATAAATACCCAGAAGTGAAATTGCTGGTTCATTTTAAATTAAAAAGTTAGTTCTATTTTTAATTTTTTTTAGAACCTCCAAACTGTTTTCCATAGTGGTTGTAGCAATTTGTAATCCCACCAAAAGTGTATGAAGGTTCTTTTTTCTTCACATCCTCACCAACACTTGTCGTTTTTTGATTTATTGATGAAAACCATTCTGACAGGTGAGAAGTGATATCTCATTGTAGTTTTAATTTGTATTACTCTGATGATAGTGACCTTGAATATCTTTTTATGAATCTATTGGTCATCTGTATGTTCTCGTTGGAGAAATGCCTATTCATATTCTTTGCACATTTTTTAACTGGATCATTTGTGTTTTTATTGTTGTTGTTGAGTTAAATGAGTTCTTTATAAATTTTGGATATTAACACTTTATCAGATATATCATTGACAAATATCTTCTCCCATTCAGTAGGTTGTCTTTTGGTTTCGTTGATAGATTTTTTTTTTGTATGCAAAACCTTTTAGTTTTATGTAGTTCCATTTGTTTATTTTATCTTGTTTCTCTTGACTCTCTGACATTGCTCTTAATAATATATCTATATATCTATATATTACTAAGAGCAATGTCAGAGAGTTTGCTACCTACATTTCTTCTAGCAGTTTTATGGTTTAGGGTCTTACATTTCAGTTTTTAATCCATTTTGAGTTTATTCTTGTATATGGTATAAAAAGATGGTCCAGTTTCTTTCTTTCTTTCTTTTTTTTCATGTATCTGTTCAGATTTTCCAACATCATGCATTAAATAAACTGTCCTTATCCATTGTATCTTTTTATCACCTTTGTCATATATTAAATGACCATGCAGGCTTAGATTTATATCTGGACTCTATTGTGTGACATCGATCTATGCATCTGTTTTTGTGCCACTACCATTCTGTTTTGATTACTATAGCTTTGTAGTAAAGTGTAATAACAAGTATTGTGATACTTCTTTTTATTTTTTCTCAAGGTTGCCATGACTATTCGTGGTCTTTTATGGCTCCATATAAATTTTAGGATTGTTTGTCTAGCTCTCTAAAAAATGTCATTGGCATTTTTATGTGGATTGCATTGAATCTGTAGATTGCTTTGAGTACTATGGACATTTTAAAGATGTTAATTTTTCCTATCCATGAGTGTGGTATATGTTTCCATTTATTTGTATCTGCTTCAATTTCTTTCATTACTATCTTATAATTTTTCAAGTTTGTATCTTTTACCTCCTTGGATAAATTTAATTCTAAGTATCTTTTAAGCCACTATAAATGAGATTTTTTTTAAATTTCTCTTCCTGATAATTTGTTATTGATGTATAGAAATACAACCTATCTCTGAATATTAATTTTGTGTCCTGCTATTTTACTGAATTCATTTAAGAGTTCTACCAGCTTTTTGGTGGAATCTTTAGGGTTCTTTTTATATGATATCATGTCTGCAAAATATGACAAATTTACTTCTTTTCCTATTTGAATGCCTTTTATTTTTTTATTTTTTTCCTTGTCTGATTGCTGTGGCCAGGACTTCCAGTACTATGATGAATAAAAGTGATGAAAACAGACATCCTTGTCTTGTTCCTAACCTTAAAGAAACCATTTTAGCTTTTCCATGTTGAGTATGATGTTAGCTGTGGGTTTGTCATATATGGTCTTTATTATGTTGTGGTATGTTCCCTCTATTCCCATTGTGCTGAGAGTTTTTTTTTTTTATCATAAATGGATGCTGAATTTCATCAAATGTTTTTTTCTGCATTTATTGATATAATTGTATGATTTTTATCTTTCGATTTATTGATGTGGTATATCATATTAATTGATTTGTGAATATTGAATCAAACTTGCATTACAGGAATGAATCTAACTTGAACATGGCGTATGATCTTTTCAATGTATTTCTGAGTTTAGAGTTTAGTTTGCTATTATTTTGTTGAGGATTTATGTGTCCATGTCATTAACAAGATCAACCTTAAATGGGTTATTTTTGGTAATGTCTTTAGTAATTGTGGCCTTATTAAATTAGCGTGGGAGCCTTCCCTTTTCTTGAAATTTTCAGAATAGTTTGATAACAGGTGTTATTTATTTTTTGACTGTTTTGCAAAATTCACCTGTAAAGCCACCTAGTCCAAGACTTTTGTTTTTTGGGAGTTTTTTGATTACTGGTTTGATTTCATTAGTAGAAATCTGTCAATTCAGATTTTCTGTTTATTCTTCACTCAGATTTGAGAGATTGTATATTTCTAGGAATTTTTCCATCTCTTCCAGATTGCCAAAATTCTTGGCATAGAATTGCTTATAGTTAGTTGTAACCACTGTTCTTTCTCTTCTGATTTTATTGTTTTGACTCTTCTCATTTTTCTTGATGAGTGTGGTTAAAGATTTATCAATTCTGTTTATCTTTTGTACTGTTTTTAAAAACTCGATTTTGTTTATTCTGCTCTGATTTTTGTTATTTTCTTCTTTTTACTCACTTTGGGTTTTGTTTGCTGTTATTTTTCTTTTTCTTCTTTTTTTTAGGTATAAGGTTAGATTGTTCATTTGAGTTTTTTTGTTTGTTTCTTTCTTGAGGTAGGCCTGTATTGCTATATTTTTTTTCTCTTAGGACTAATTTTGATGTGTCCCATACTTTTTGAGTTGTTGTGTTTTCATTTTCATTTGCCTCAAGGTAACTTTGATTTATTTTATTATCTCATTTTACCCCATTCATTGTTTACTGGCATGTTATTTAGCCACCATGTGTTTGTATTTTTCAGATTTTTTTTTCTTATAATTGATTTCTAATTTCATACCACTGTGGTAGAGCAGTTGCTTGATAAAATTTTAATCGTCTTAATTTTACTGAGATTCATTTTATGGCCTAACATGTGGACTATCTTGGAAAACTTTCATTCTGCAATTGAGACGAATGTATGTTATGCTGCTTTAGAGTGAAATGCTCTAAATATATTGATTAAATCCATCTGATCTAGTGTACATTTAAAGTCATTGTTTACTTGTTAATTTTCTGCTTTGAAGGTCTGTCCATTGGTGTCAATGGGGTGTTAAAGTCTCCTATTATGACCATATTACTGTGGATGGCTCCCTTTATATCTGTCAGTATTTGCTTTATATAATTCAGTGCTCCTAGTTGGGTGCATAAATGTTTATAAGGTTATGTCCTCTCGTTGAATTAATCTTCTTCTCTTTATGTAATGTCCTTCTGTCTCGTATTGTAGTATTTGTTTTAAAGTCTATTTTGTCTGATATAAGTATTGCTATTCCAGCTTTTTTTTTTCATTTCCATTTGCATGAAATATCTTTTTCCATCCTTTAACTTTCAGTTTGTGTGTGTCTTTTAATCTGAAGTGGGTCTCTTGTAGACAGCACATGTATGGATCTTGTTTTCTTTTTTTATTTAGCTAACCTATGTCTCTGGATTGGAGTATTTAAACCATTTACATTTAAAGTGATTATCGAAAGATACATAGTAATTGTCATTTTATTATTCATATTTCTGATATATATATTTTCCTTCTTCTTTTTAAAGAAATCCCTTCAACATTTCTTGTAATTCTGGTTTGGTTGTGGTGAATTTCTTTAGCTTTTTCTTGTCAGGAAGTTCTTTATCTCATCTTCAATTTTAATTGATAGCCTTTCCTGTGTGGAGTAGTCTTGGTTGTTGTTTGTTTGTTTTGTTTTGTTTTTGTTTTTTTTAGAATTCTCTCTTTTTCTTTAACTTTTGCCATTTTAATTATAATGTGTCTTGGTGTAAATCTGGTTGGGTTCAACTTGTTTGGGACTCTTTGTACTTCTTGGCCTTGTATGTCTGCTTCCTTCACCAGGTTTGGGAAGTTTTCAATAATTTTTTCCTCAATTATGTTTTCAATCCCATGCTTTCATTCTTCTTCTCGTGCTTCTATGATGTGAATGTTGTTATGCTTGATGTTGTACCAGAGGTCCCTTAAAGTGTATTCAGTGTAGTAGGTATTATCTACTACCCTGTCCTCAAATCTATGATTTGATTCCCTGTTTCATCCAATCTACTGTTGATTTTTTCTAGTATATTCTATATTTCAGTTATTGTATTTTTTTTATTTATGACTAGTTCTTTCTTATGGTTTTATAATTCTTTATGCTTACTATCTCTTTGTTTAAGTTTTCACTAAGCTTATCTATTCTTTGCCTAAGTTATTCTTCATCTCAGATATTGTATTCTTCATTTCTGACTGGTTCCCTTTTATGTTTTCCACTTCTATTTTATGTTTTCTATCTTTTTAAAGTTTTCACTGAGTTCATTTACTCTTCCCCTAAGTTTACTGAGCGTCCTTATAACCAGTATTTTGAACTCTGTATCTGGAAGGTTGCTTGCTTCTATTTCATTTAGTTCTTTTTCTAAAGTTTTCTCCTGTTTTACATTTGGGACACATTTCTTTGTTTTCCCATTTAGGCTGCCTCTCTGTGTTTGTTTCCATGTATTGGGTAGATCTTCTAGGTCTCCCAGTCTTAGCCTGTTGGCCTTATGTAGTATATGCCTTTGAGGCACAGTGGTATAGTCTCCTTGATCACCTGTACTGGGTGCTCCAGGACTGTCTCTTTTGTGAGTTGTGTGTACCCTCTTGTTGTAGTTGAGCCTTAATTGTTGTTGGCATATCAGTAAATGGGATTGACTCTTAGGCTGACTGGTTGTGAGAATTAGCCACACCCAAAATGTATGAGCTGCTGTGTGGGAGCTGACATCATGGAGTAAGATTTACCCCAGCAGTTCATGTGTTTGTTAAACTAATCTTTGGTGTGCCACTTGTGGATCTAATTAGGTGGTGCTCTTTTGAGCTCTAAGGCCAGCCTCCAAATGTGATCATTCAAGAGCCCCTTACAAGGGGCTCTCAAGCATTCCAAGGTCTACTGCTGTCTGTGTCCTGCTTGGGGCCACCTGGTAGGAGGTACAAAACTATCCATGTTTGGTCACTGCCTGAAGTAGGAGAGGCAACTGACAAACCGAGCTCAACTACTACTAGTACTGGTCTTGAGGCTGTACAGCAAAAAGCCCAAGGCACCCCCAGGCCTGAGGTTGTGTGCTGGCTACCTTGAAAGACTCAGCAGCTGAATAAGCCTCAGTGCTACCAGAGTTGTATGAGGCATGACCTCAGTCATTCACCAGGGTGAGGCAAGTGGTGTTCCCAGGTTGGCGTAAATTCACATTTGTTGTCAGTGCTGAGTCTGTGATCACTTGCAAAAATCTCAGCTCACACCAAGGCCAGCCACTGCTCCTGTCAGCCCCACAGACACCTGAGGTTTGTTAAAAAAAATACTGCAGCTAGGGCCAGAGCTGGTTGCCTGCCACTGAAATTGTTTCCTGAAGTGTGAGCCAAGGCATGCTGACTGATGCAGAAGGAACCTCCTGCTGAGAACATGAGGTAGGACTGGTTGTCCAGTAACCACCCAATGGTGACACATGAAAATTTGTGAGTTGAGTGGGGCAGGGCCTCAGGGAGTCACTGGGGAGGAGCAAGCAGATCTCAGGAGCCCATTGAAAATTCAGTTTTGGTCATGTTGGGGAGGGACTCATCACAAGCAAGATGGTGCCCACAGGAGAAAGACTCAACAAAGGATCAATAGCATCTGTCTTTCCAGCATTCATTCTGAAACCACACAACTCGGTCTTTGTCTCTGTTTGTTTCTGGTACCTCTCGAGCTGCTGTCTCTCTGCTGAAGCTCATAATGAGTGCCTGCAAGCTAGTGAATCTATGTGTGGGCCCTTTGGAAGATATCTAGATTTCTGGCTGCCTTCCATCTCACCAGGACAGCTGGAATTCCCATTACTTTTTATAGCCAGATTTTGTGGAGACATCTCTTCCTGGCACTGAGACCCTAAACTGCAGAGACTGTGGGACTGGGGCCATTTGCTCCTTTGGAGGTGGGGACTCCACAGCCTATATCACTCTTCCAATACTCAACTACCACACATGAGTGTGGGACCAGCCCGTTTCATCTTTGCCTATTTTACCAGACTCAATGTGGTCTCTTTCTTTCATTTCCCATCATAGAGGTTCTGTTCAGCTTGTTTTTAGATTGTTCCCCAGGTTGACTCTTTCATAATTTAATTGCAATTTCAATGTGGTTGTGAGAGGAGGCATGTACAACATTGATCTACCCTGCCATATTAACAAAAACTCCAAAAAAATCTCTTTTTAAAACTAATTTTTATTGGTTTAAAACAATGATTGGGAACTCAATTTTTAAAAAAATATTTCTCGTTTTTCAATTATAGTTGTATAATATTATATTAGTTTCAGATATGAAACATAGAGATTAGATATTTATATATTTTACAAAGTGATCATCTCACTAAATCTAGTATCTATCTGACTGAGATACTATTGGCTAATTTCCTTATGCTATACTTTACATCCCCATGATTATTTTGTAACTACTTATTTGTACTTCTTAATCTCTGACCCATGTTTACCCATTCAACCAAATCCCCTCCCATCTAGCAACCATCAAAATATTCTCTGTATCTACGAAATTGTTTCTATTTCGAATTGTTTGTTGATTTTATTCTTTAGATTCCACATATAAGTGAAATCATGTGGCATTTGTCTTTCTCTGTCTGACTTACTCCACTCAGCGCAACATCCTCTAGGTCTATCCAAGTTGTTGCAGATGGTAAGATTTCACTATTTTTTATGGCTGAGTAATATTCCATTGTATATATGTATCATTTTTTCTTAATCCATTTATCCATTGATGGACACCTTGGTAGCCTCCATATCTTGGCTACTGTAAATAATGCTGCAATGAACATATGAAATCATATATCCCTTCAAAGTAGGGTTTTGAGTTTCTTCAGATAAATACCCCAAAGTGGGATAACTGGGTTCTTCTTTGTCTGTCATTATAACCTTTTTTTTAAATCTATTTTGTGTTGTATAAGTATTGCTACCCCAGCTTTATTTTTTAGTTTGTTTCTATTTTTATGAAAGTTCTTTTTTCATCCCTTTACTTTCAGCTGGTGTGTCTTTCAATCTAAAATGAGTCTCTTGTAGGCAGCATATGTAAAAGTCTTGTTTTCTTATCCATTCAACCACTCTGCCTTTTGATTGGAGCATTTAATTCATTTACATTTAAAGTAATTATTGCTGTATGTGTAGTTATTGCCATTTAATTATTTATATTTTTCCTTCTTCTTCTTCTTCTTCTTCTTCTTCTTCTTCTTCTTCTTCTTCTTCTTCT
>NW_024342257.1:4606442-4635105 GCF_902729225.1 Pteropus medius
TGGAAAACTTTCATTCTGCAATTGAGACGAATGTATGTTATGCTGCTTTAGAGTGAAATGCTCTAAATATATTGATTAAATCCATCTGATCTAGTGTACATTTAAAGTCATTGTTTACTTGTTAATTTTCTGCTTTGAAGGTCTGTCCATTGGTGTCAATGGGGTGTTAAAGTCTCCTATTATGACCATATTACTGTGGATGGCTCCCTTTATATCTGTCAGTATTTGCTTTATATAATTCAGTGCTCCTAGTTGGGTGCATAAATGTTTATAAGGTTATGTCCTCTCGTTGAATTAATCTTCTTCTCTTTATGTAATGTCCTTCTGTCTCGTATTGTAGTATTTGTTTTAAAGTCTATTTTGTCTGATATAAGTATTGCTATTCCAGCTTTTTTTTTTCATTTCCATTTGCATGAAATATCTTTTTCCATCCTTTAACTTTCAGTTTGTGTGTGTCTTTTAATCTGAAGTGGGTCTCTTGTAGACAGCACATGTATGGATCTTGTTTTCTTTTTTTATTTAGCTAACCTATGTCTCTGGATTGGAGTATTTAAACCATTTACATTTAAAGTGATTATCGAAAGATACATAGTAATTGTCATTTTATTATTCATATTTCTGATATATATATTTTCCTTCTTCTTTTTAAAGAAATCCCTTCAACATTTCTTGTAATTCTGGTTTGGTTGTGGTGAATTTCTTTAGCTTTTTCTTGTCAGGAAGTTCTTTATCTCATCTTCAATTTTAATTGATAGCCTTTCCTGTGTGGAGTAGTCTTGGTTGTTGTTTGTTTGTTTTGTTTTGTTTTTGTTTTTTTTAGAATTCTCTCTTTTTCTTTAACTTTTGCCATTTTAATTATAATGTGTCTTGGTGTAAATCTGGTTGGGTTCAACTTGTTTGGGACTCTTTGTACTTCTTGGCCTTGTATGTCTGCTTCCTTCACCAGGTTTGGGAAGTTTTCAATAATTTTTTCCTCAATTATGTTTTCAATCCCATGCTTTCATTCTTCTTCTCGTGCTTCTATGATGTGAATGTTGTTATGCTTGATGTTGTACCAGAGGTCCCTTAAAGTGTATTCAGTGTAGTAGGTATTATCTACTACCCTGTCCTCAAATCTATGATTTGATTCCCTGTTTCATCCAATCTACTGTTGATTTTTTCTAGTATATTCTATATTTCAGTTATTGTATTTTTTTTATTTATGACTAGTTCTTTCTTATGGTTTTATAATTCTTTATGCTTACTATCTCTTTGTTTAAGTTTTCACTAAGCTTATCTATTCTTTGCCTAAGTTATTCTTCATCTCAGATATTGTATTCTTCATTTCTGACTGGTTCCCTTTTATGTTTTCCACTTCTATTTTATGTTTTCTATCTTTTTAAAGTTTTCACTGAGTTCATTTACTCTTCCCCTAAGTTTACTGAGCGTCCTTATAACCAGTATTTTGAACTCTGTATCTGGAAGGTTGCTTGCTTCTATTTCATTTAGTTCTTTTTCTAAAGTTTTCTCCTGTTTTACATTTGGGACACATTTCTTTGTTTTCCCATTTAGGCTGCCTCTCTGTGTTTGTTTCCATGTATTGGGTAGATCTTCTAGGTCTCCCAGTCTTAGCCTGTTGGCCTTATGTAGTATATGCCTTTGAGGCACAGTGGTATAGTCTCCTTGATCACCTGTACTGGGTGCTCCAGGACTGTCTCTTTTGTGAGTTGTGTGTACCCTCTTGTTGTAGTTGAGCCTTAATTGTTGTTGGCATATCAGTAAATGGGATTGACTCTTAGGCTGACTGGTTGTGAGAATTAGCCACACCCAAAATGTATGAGCTGCTGTGTGGGAGCTGACATCATGGAGTAAGATTTACCCCAGCAGTTCATGTGTTTGTTAAACTAATCTTTGGTGTGCCACTTGTGGATCTAATTAGGTGGTGCTCTTTTGAGCTCTAAGGCCAGCCTCCAAATGTGATCATTCAAGAGCCCCTTACAAGGGGCTCTCAAGCATTCCAAGGTCTACTGCTGTCTGTGTCCTGCTTGGGGCCACCTGGTAGGAGGTACAAAACTATCCATGTTTGGTCACTGCCTGAAGTAGGAGAGGCAACTGACAAACCGAGCTCAACTACTACTAGTACTGGTCTTGAGGCTGTACAGCAAAAAGCCCAAGGCACCCCCAGGCCTGAGGTTGTGTGCTGGCTACCTTGAAAGACTCAGCAGCTGAATAAGCCTCAGTGCTACCAGAGTTGTATGAGGCATGACCTCAGTCATTCACCAGGGTGAGGCAAGTGGTGTTCCCAGGTTGGCGTAAATTCACATTTGTTGTCAGTGCTGAGTCTGTGATCACTTGCAAAAATCTCAGCTCACACCAAGGCCAGCCACTGCTCCTGTCAGCCCCACAGACACCTGAGGTTTGTTAAAAAAAATACTGCAGCTAGGGCCAGAGCTGGTTGCCTGCCACTGAAATTGTTTCCTGAAGTGTGAGCCAAGGCATGCTGACTGATGCAGAAGGAACCTCCTGCTGAGAACATGAGGTAGGACTGGTTGTCCAGTAACCACCCAATGGTGACACATGAAAATTTGTGAGTTGAGTGGGGCAGGGCCTCAGGGAGTCACTGGGGAGGAGCAAGCAGATCTCAGGAGCCCATTGAAAATTCAGTTTTGGTCATGTTGGGGAGGGACTCATCACAAGCAAGATGGTGCCCACAGGAGAAAGACTCAACAAAGGATCAATAGCATCTGTCTTTCCAGCATTCATTCTGAAACCACACAACTCGGTCTTTGTCTCTGTTTGTTTCTGGTACCTCTCGAGCTGCTGTCTCTCTGCTGAAGCTCATAATGAGTGCCTGCAAGCTAGTGAATCTATGTGTGGGCCCTTTGGAAGATATCTAGATTTCTGGCTGCCTTCCATCTCACCAGGACAGCTGGAATTCCCATTACTTTTTATAGCCAGATTTTGTGGAGACATCTCTTCCTGGCACTGAGACCCTAAACTGCAGAGACTGTGGGACTGGGGCCATTTGCTCCTTTGGAGGTGGGGACTCCACAGCCTATATCACTCTTCCAATACTCAACTACCACACATGAGTGTGGGACCAGCCCGTTTCATCTTTGCCTATTTTACCAGACTCAATGTGGTCTCTTTCTTTCATTTCCCATCATAGAGGTTCTGTTCAGCTTGTTTTTAGATTGTTCCCCAGGTTGACTCTTTCATAATTTAATTGCAATTTCAATGTGGTTGTGAGAGGAGGCATGTACAACATTGATCTACCCTGCCATATTAACAAAAACTCCAAAAAAATCTCTTTTTAAAACTAATTTTTATTGGTTTAAAACAATGATTGGGAACTCAATTTTTAAAAAAATATTTCTCGTTTTTCAATTATAGTTGTATAATATTATATTAGTTTCAGATATGAAACATAGAGATTAGATATTTATATATTTTACAAAGTGATCATCTCACTAAATCTAGTATCTATCTGACTGAGATACTATTGGCTAATTTCCTTATGCTATACTTTACATCCCCATGATTATTTTGTAACTACTTATTTGTACTTCTTAATCTCTGACCCATGTTTACCCATTCAACCAAATCCCCTCCCATCTAGCAACCATCAAAATATTCTCTGTATCTACGAAATTGTTTCTATTTCGAATTGTTTGTTGATTTTATTCTTTAGATTCCACATATAAGTGAAATCATGTGGCATTTGTCTTTCTCTGTCTGACTTACTCCACTCAGCGCAACATCCTCTAGGTCTATCCAAGTTGTTGCAGATGGTAAGATTTCACTATTTTTTATGGCTGAGTAATATTCCATTGTATATATGTATCATTTTTTCTTAATCCATTTATCCATTGATGGACACCTTGGTAGCCTCCATATCTTGGCTACTGTAAATAATGCTGCAATGAACATATGAAATCATATATCCCTTCAAAGTAGGGTTTTGAGTTTCTTCAGATAAATACCCCAAAGTGGGATAACTGGGTTCTTCTTTGTCTGTCATTATAACCTTTTTTTTAAATCTATTTTGTGTTGTATAAGTATTGCTACCCCAGCTTTATTTTTTAGTTTGTTTCTATTTTTATGAAAGTTCTTTTTTCATCCCTTTACTTTCAGCTGGTGTGTCTTTCAATCTAAAATGAGTCTCTTGTAGGCAGCATATGTAAAAGTCTTGTTTTCTTATCCATTCAACCACTCTGCCTTTTGATTGGAGCATTTAATTCATTTACATTTAAAGTAATTATTGCTGTATGTGTAGTTATTGCCATTTAATTATTTATATTTTCTTCTTCTTCTTTCTTCTTCTTCTTCTTTTCTTCTTTTTTCTTCTTCTTCTTCTTTCTTCTTTCTTCTTCTTCTTCTTCTTCTTTTCTCACTTCTCTGAAATCCCTCTAAAACTAATAATAAGTCTTGGTGATAATGAACTCCTTTGGCTTTTTTTTTGAATGAGAAGCTCTTTATCTGTCCTGTGATTCTAAATGATAGCTTTGCTGGGTAGAGTAATTTGGGCTGTAGGTCTTTGCTATTCACCGCTTTGAATATATTTCACCATTCCCATCTGGCCTGCAAATTTTCTGTTGAGAAATAGCTGACAGTCTTAGGAAAGCTCCCTTGTAGGCAACTAATTGCTTTTCTATTGCTTTATTTATTTTTTTTTTACGATTCTCTCTTTGTCTTTAAACTTTGGCATTTTAATTATAATATGTCTTGGTGTGGACCTCTTCGAGTTCATTTTGTTTTGGACTCTGGCTTCCTGGACTTGTATGTCTATTTCCTTCACCATATTAGGGAAGGTTTCTGTCATCAATTTTACAAATAGGTTTTCAATTCCTTGCTCTCTTCTTTTTCTGGTATCCCTATGATATGAATGTTGTCTCAGAGGCTTCTTAAAGTATCCTTGTATATTTTTATTTTTTTTCTCTTTTTACTGTTCTGATTGTTTTCTGCTACCCTCTCCTCCAAATCACTGATTTAATTCTCTGTTTCATCTAATCTACTGTTGATCCCTTCTAATATATTCTTCATTTCAGTTATTGTATTCTTTATTTCTAATAAGTTCTTTTTAATGTTGTCTATCTCCATTTTTATGATTTTTGTTTATTTTGTAAAGTTCTCACTGAGTTCATCTACTCTTCTCCTAAGCTCATTATCACCTTTATAATCAATGTTTTGAACTCAGCATTTGGCTTGTCTCCATTTTGTTTAGTTCTTTTTCTGAAGCTTTTTTCTGTTCTTTCATTTGGGATATGTTTCTTTGTCTCTCCTTTTGGCTACCTTCCTGTGTTCGTTTCTGTGTATTATATAGGGCTGCTATGTTTCTTGGCCTTATTTAGTAAGAGTTCTGTGGGGCCCAGTGGCCCAGTCTCCCTGGTCACCTGAGCTGAGTGCTCCATGTGTGTGTCCTTTACATGGGTTGTGTGTGCCCTTTTTTCATAGCTGAGTTTTGTTTGCTTTTTGCATGTCAAATTGACCTGCAGGTTTTTGGTTGTGGAGACTGCCCATCACTACAGTGGAGGAGATAGTGCAAGGGTTGACCCTATGAGTCAGAATTTACTTCAAGAAGGTTCTTGTGCCTTTCCAGTCTGCCGTTTGTGTGTATTTTTTGTACAGATGGGGTTGGGTGGTGCTCTGTTATGGCTTGAAGCTGGCCACCAGTTGTGTTGGTTCTGGAGCCTCTTCAGAGGAGCTCTGTTTCGATCTGTGGTCAGTTGCTGCATTAGCCCTTCCCGGGGCCTCTTGGTATGAGCTCCAAAGTGATCTGCAGATGGGTGCCACTTGTATTGAGCTTGGAGATGCCTTGGAGTGTTTAAGTTGTGAAAAAAGCCAGCTGATGCTAGCACTGGGTTTGGGGCTGCTTTGCAAGAAGTATGGGGCGTGCTGACACCATTGTTTGGTGTTTGTGAACCTTTGAGGTATTTTAAGAGAGTCAGAAGCATAAGCCAAGATAGGCCATTTGTATTTAAAAGCCATTGAAAGTGGCTTGGGTGAGCCCATAATTTTAGTGAGGTTAGGGTCTCAGGAAATCATCAGGACAGGGTGAATGATGTTAGCTAGGTTGATGGCTACTCAGATATAGAATCACCTGCACATGCATACTGTGTAGGGGGATGGCTCAACAAAGGACCAGTGGCTTCTGCCAGCCTTTTGTCTGTGATAAAGCTGTTCTTCCAGCCCTTATACTGAAGCCAGACAATTCAGTTCCTTCCCATATGTCCCTGGAGTCTTTCAAGCCGCTGCCCCAGTACACCGGATCTCAGAAAAAAGTGTCTCTGCCAGCAAGTAAGTTTACACATGGGTCCTTTGAAGGAATTCCTGGGACTTCAGCAGCCCCTCAACTCTCTCAGCCACAATTTATGTTGGTTTTCCCAGCCAGAAATTGTGGAGTCTTTTTTCCTAATACTGGAACTCTGGGCTGGGGAGCCTTGTGAGGGCCTGGAACACCTCGCTCCTCAGGTAGCCCTTTGTAGTTGAGCTATCCCTGCCGATTTTTAACCATTTCATGTGGGTTTAGGACCAGCCCATTTTATGTCTCTACCTCTCCTACCAGTCTTGATCTGGCTTCTTCTGTATATCCTTTGTTATAGGACTTCTTTTCAGCTAGACTTCAGGCAGTTCTCAATGAGGGCTGTTCTATAGGTTAGTTGCAATTTTGATGTGGTTGGGAGAGGAGGCAAGTACAGCTTTTACCTACTCTTCTATCTTAACTGGAAACTCCTCCTCCCCCATAGGGTTTATAACTAGCTGATGTATATTTTACTTCATTGGTTAGAACATGAAGGTGAGCTAAAGAAAACTGAACCAGGCAGTCTGCAAGTAACTGTTGTTAGTCTAGAAGTCATTCTACAAAAATAGCTTTTAAAATGTTTCCCCATCCATCACTGTATTTATTTCTCTAAACTGATCTGGGTAATAATAATAGATTATTCTACTTTTTTCAGATGAAGAAATTAAGAAATAGAAGAAAGTAAATTTCACAAGGTCTAAGAGCCAGTACGTGACATTCACTGCATTTCAAATAAGAACCACCTACCGTATGCTAGATATTATCCTACATGCATATCTACAATATGAAATGCAGACCTAAAGTTTCTGAATCCAAAACCAGTCTTCACCTCACTATATCACAAACATCTTAGGATAGGCATCTTCATCTTAGGGCAAGAACCTGAGAAAAACTCCATTGGTGAGACATTCAGCACTGAGGTAGATATATGAAACTAGGAACCAGATTTCTACACCTACAGTACATTTCATGCGCTCATTACATGTAATTTCTAATGTGTCTAAAATAAAAACACTTATAGTAGCTTTAAAATGTATACAGATATAATCTACATTATGTTGAGATTTTCTACATTTTTATTTTTACACCTTTTCTTTAAAAAATATAAACATACTTTTACTTTTACTTCAAAATATCATTCTTTCTAAAAAGTTTATAAAAGCATTTATGAACACTTTTCCCTAATCGATCAACCTTAAAATATCTTAAAGTAAAAATCATCCAAGGTGTAGAAACAGTTAAGCAAATAAACTTTTGAAAAAGTAATATTTACTTAATGAGTTAAAAAAAAAAATCTGTTTTACCAAGCTTCCAGAGGTATATTTCGTTTATTGCTTTTAGGACATAAAAGAGTATTTAGATTCTAAATTGCCTTGGAGTAATCATGTGGCATTGCCATTCAGAGATGAGCAATGATTTTATTTGGGTAACGGAACACTGCTTTTTTCAATGCAGATAAATTTATGTTAAGAGATACTTTAATATTAAGTGTATCTCCCTTTCAGAGTTTGAATCTCAGCTCAACCAATTAAAATTGTGAACACTCGGGCAAGTTGCATCATCTCTTTAAGTCTTTATTTCTTCAAATGTATTATTATATTCACCATCTATCTCATAGAATTATTTTGAGAATTAAATGCCATGGTGCATGTAAACATTTTTAGCACAGTGTGAGCATGGCACATGGAAAACACTAAAGAAATGTTTTATTATCATTATTAAAACATGCTCTTGTAATGAAAGCTATTTCTATGGAATACTTTATTGACAGAAGAGATGTGGTTGTTAAGAACTCAAGAATTCAATTCATGTGGTTACTATTTTTATCCTGGATTCACCACTTATGAGCTGTGTGACCTTAAGCAAATTAATCTCTTTGTGCCTTAGTTTTTTTTTCCTATTATAAAATGAAAATAAAAGAGTACCTTCTTTATAGGAATACTGTGAGGATTAAATTAAATGACACAAAAAACAATAATCATATCTGTAAAACTTTATAGAGCCTTTAAAATGCTAATATATGCTGTGACTTTCCAGGAGAAGGGCTAGGTAATACAGCACTTTCCAAACATATTGAGCAAGGGACTCCTTTAACAAAATAATATATCTTTGAAAATCACTTTTAAAGAAGAGCTGTATTTCCTTATTTTCTGGTTAAGAAGCTAGAGAACCAAGAGATTGTCTCATACTACAAGAGAAACATTTAGGATAAAATAATTGAGAAAGGGACATTTGGGGACATAATTAGAATTCTGTCATAATCAGAAGATAAACTTAATTCTTACAGATTTTTAAAACTGAGGACCTATTATCTGTTAGAGAGTCTGCGAGAACTGAAAGCTCAAGATAGTCCTGTACTCCTACACAAAAAGAAATCAGAGGATCAGAAATTATTATTAGTCAGTTTGTATATTGACTAGCTGCTAAGTGTTTAAACTTGGGTGTGGGAGTTGTCTAACATTATAAGACATGGTACTTAGCCTTAGAAATGTTGGGTACAAATAAGCAAGAGCTAACAATGAATGACTATATATAGTCTAACATGAATCTGTATAGTAAAGATTATTTCTGAGGGATAAGCATTATTAGATTAAAAAAATAAATAAAAAAATAAAAACTAAAGTGATTTAGGCAGATGAAGGAAAAATTGAACTTAGCCATAATGGATGGTTAGGAGTGAACTGGAAGGGAAAGTTAATGAACGTCCAAATGTGAAGAATGACATGGGTAAACATGCCAAGGTACAATTTGGCATGGCAGTCATTCTTTCAGCAAAAAATTTTTAAGCACTTGCTATGTGTCATGCACTGTGCTATGTTCTATGGTACAAAATACAGAGGGCAATTTCCCAGATGTCAAAAAATAATACTTTATTTGGGAAACAAATATGTCTATATTGAGGTATATGTAGAGCTCAAATCCGAATGAATGAGAATGAGAGTGGAGGTAGGAATATTGAAAAGGCTTCAATGAGGGAGTAACATTTAAGCGAGTCTTGGAAGGAGAAATGACATTCACGTGTTTTCTATGTGTCATAGGATGCAAGGAAAGATGAATGGCAGGGGCCGAGACCAAAAAGACATAATGAGGACAGATTATGGAGGGCTATCACAAATCTGGCCTTTATTTTGTAACAGTTTGAGACTCTGAAGAGAGATTGGACTGATTAAATTAAAGGATGCAAATTAAGGAAGAAGGTTATTATATAAGTAGTGTGTCGACAGATTTTAAGGGATTTAGAAAATGAAGAGGACTTTAGTTTTTATGATTATTCAGGAAGGAGTCACTAAAAGTCCTTGAGCAGGAGGAAGTTTATTATTTCTTTCAATTAATGTTCTTTGAATGCTTACTATATGCTAGTGCCTAGAGAAGGACCTGGCATATAATAAGCACTGAATAAACATACATTAGTAAGCAGAACAAGAATTAAAAAGCTCTTTCTTCATGAAACTTAAATTCTAGCAGAGGAAAATAAATAATAAGTTAGAAAAATGACAAATTACTAAATCATACAGTGTGTTAGCAGGTCATAAATGCTATGAATACTATATAAAGCTGTGGAATGGGGATTAAGAAATCTGGGATGAGGTAGAAGTGGTTGGCTGCAGTTTTTATTAGAGTAGATATTGTAGGCCTCACTGAAAAGGTGCCATTAGGGCAAAGTCTTGAAGAAGATGAGGGAGTTCAAAAAAGTGTAGCCTGAGAATCACTAGTTTGCTAAATAGGGAAATAGCCTGAAGTCAGGGGTCCCAAATTATTTAGAACTTGAAAGCCCAATCTAATAAAAATCTCAAGAAGACCCCCAAAATCACGTCTTTGGAAAGAACCATTGACTGAAAATCAATGAAAACTCATCAGAAAGACAGTACCCTCTGAAAGTTTATGCACACATCAGGTCATACTGACTCTAATAAGGAGAGATAAGTTTTAAGTTTATCATATATTAGAACATTTAATTGACACAAAAATCATGAATAGTCTTTCTTAACTATAAATTACTATATAAATGTAATTTTTTTCTATTGTTATAAATACAAACTTTAAAAATATATAATTATTTTTTGTGGATTTTCAGGTACATTCCATTTTACTCTTATTATTTATTTTTCAATTACAGCTGACATTCATGATTATATTAGTTTCAGGTGTATAGCACAGTGGCTACACATCTATACCTTTATAAAGTGACCTCCCTGATTATTCCAATACCCACTGGGCACTATATATAGTTATTACAATATGCTTAACTATATTCCCTATGCTGTACTTTATAGCCGCATGACTATATTGTAACTACCAATCTGTACTTAATCCCTCCACCTTTTTCCCCCAGTCTCCCTACCCACTCCCATCTGGCAACCATAAGTTTGTTCTCTGTATCTGCGAATCTGTTGTTTTGTTTGTTTCAATCATCAAATTCTAAACATTATTTTATGTGTATCACTTATACAATGTGTTTATTAATTTTTTGTTCTCTAAATAAAACATCTTATCTAAATTTCCTGTTAACTTCACCTTTTCCCCATCAAAAAAGTAAAAGGATATATGAATAACTCATACAGCTTAGTTATATAAAATACATGTCTACAGAGTAAAACTTGACAAAACTTGACTGGTATCTGGTGATCTGAGCTCTAACCTCAACTTGGTAAATAATTAGGATGTGCAAATTTGGTTGATTCATATCTCGACATTGGGCTATGGTTTCTCAATAAGTAAATGAAGAGATGGGATGAGGTCAGTGCTTTTTAAGTTGATATTAAAGGAACTATTTTAGGAGGGTCCAGTCAACCTAGTTTAGAAGGTAGATGCTGTGCTGGCCTCCTCTCATGACCACTTCAAAATTACAACAATACTACAGAGCAACCATCGCTGGGAGTAGCCTGAGGTCTGGCTGAACAGAAGTTCTACAACTGGGGACATACATAAGAGGTCATATTGAGACTGACAGAAGGGGCAGAGATGTGAAATGGGCCGGTCCCACAACCATGTCTGGCAGTCAAGAATTAGGAGGGTTATCTTGCTTGGCTGCAGAGCTCCCCTCCCCGAAGGAATGAGAGGTTCCATCTCCACACTGGGCTCCCCAGTCCGGGGTTCCA
The DNA here is from genome assembly GCF_902729225.1 of Pteropus medius. NCBI lineage: Eukaryota > Metazoa > Chordata > Mammalia > Chiroptera > Pteropodidae > Pteropus > Pteropus medius. Next base: position 4,617,822 of record NW_024342257.1, read on the forward strand.
CTGCTGGGAAGAAAAGTACCCATGACCTCTGGCTGTGAAAAACAGCTGAGATTGTAGCTGAGTGAGATGGAGCACTGTGGGAGTCACAGACAGTCCTCTTAAAGGTCTTGCACGTAGACTTACTCAGTGATGGACTTGCTCTGAGCTGCAGCACTGGAGCAGCTGCTTGAGGAGTGCCAGCGACACACAAGAAAAAACTGAGTTGTTTGGCTTCAGGGCAAGGTCCGGAGAGGTGACTTTCTCCTAGACAGAAGTACTGGCAGTATTCATTATTCCTTTGTTGAGCCCTCCCCACTTCCAGCATGCAGATGCAGGCAGCCACTATGTCTGAGTCTCCATCAACCTGGTTAAACAGGTTGCTCTACCCAGGTGAATCTCTGAGACCATATCTCTTCCAACTTGCTGGCCAACCCAAGCTGCCTCCAGTGGTTTAGTCCATATAAATGACCTGTCTTGGCTCATACTGCAGACTTTCCTAAAAGACCTCAAAGACTCACAAACCCAAAGAAGCAGGATCTAGCCTTGGGGTATACCACTTGATTGAGTACTTCCATGCCCAGCACTAGCAGCAGTCAGCCCCGGTTCCTGGCTTGGCCTCTTGAGGCACCTATAAGCTCAGCATGGGAGGCAGCCATCTGTGGATTGTTTGGTGACCCTTATCAGGTGGCTCCAGAAGTGCACAGGCTGAGGCTGAACTTGGCCTGCAGCTGGGCCTGTCCCATGAAGCCTTTGGGACAGTAAACCCAAAACCTGCTTGGATGTATGCCAGAGACACAGCCCCACCGAGGGCTACATTTGAGGAGGGCACACCCAAAGAACAGACTGAGCAGGCAACAGAGCCCTGCTAAAGTGAATGCTCTCTATAAGGTCAGCCCCTAACCAGCCAGTTCTCAAAACCAATCAGCCCAACAGTTATTCCTTCTCACTAAAGTATAAATAGGAACCAAAACTCAATTAAAACAGGAGAGTACACACAACTTACACAAGGGACACATCTTGAGCGTCTGGTTTAGGTGACCAGGGAAGATCGTGCCACTGAACTCCACAGAATACCTGCTATATAAAGCCACTCTATTAAAATCAGGAGACTTAGGAGCTCTACCTAATACATAGAAACAGACACAGAAAGGCAGCCAAAATATGGAGACAAAGAAACAAGTCCCAAATGAAAAAAAAAAAAAAAAGAACAAAGCTCCAGAAAAAGAATTAAACAAATAAAGACAAGCAATCTACCAGTTCAAACTTAGGGGAAACATAAATAAACTCAATAAGACTTTTAACAACAAAATAAAAAATAAAATAAAATAAAAAACATAAAAATGGAGATCGAAAACATTAAAAAAAGATCATAAATGGAGAATACAATATCTGAGATGAAGAGTATATTAGAGGGAATCAACGGAGTGGATGAAGTGGAGGATCGAATCACCAATATAAAGGATGGGGTAGCAGAGGACACCCAATTAGAATAGCAACAACAATAACAAAATAATTTTTAAAATGAGGATAGTTTCAGGGACCTCTGGGACAACATCGAGCATAACAACATTTGTATCATAGTGGTAACAGAAGTAGAAGAGAGGGAGCAAGAAATTGAAAACCTATTTGAAGAAATAATGGTGGAAAACTTCCTTAACCCATGAAGGAAATAGATACACAATCTCAGGAAGCTCAGAGAGTCCCAAACAAAATGAATCTAAAGAGGTCCACATCAAGACATATCATAATTATATGCCAAAGTTTAAAGACAAAGAGAGAATCTTAAAAGCAGTAAAGGAAAAATAATTAGTTATCTACAAGGGAGTACCCATAAGACTGTCAGCCAATTTCTCAACAGAAACTTTGCAGGCCAGAAGAAATTGGCACAAAATATTCAAAGTGATGAAAAGCAAGGACCTACAACCAAGATTATTCTACCCAGCAAAGCTATCATTTAGCACCAAAGGGCAAATAAAGAGCTTCCAAGAAAAAGTTAAAGGAGTTCATCACCACTAAGCCAGTATTATAGAAAATATCAGTGGGACTTTTTAAGAAGAAAAAAATATACATCAAAAATATTAATAATGAAATGGCAATAACTACATATCTATCAAGTACTTCAAATAAAAAAAAAATAAAGATTCCAGTCAAAAGATAGGGTGGCTGAATGGATAAGATTATAAGACTCTTACATATGCTACCTACAAGAGACTAAGTTCAAGTCAAAAGACACACCCAGACTGAAACTAAAGGGATGCAAAAAATATTTAACGAAAATAGAATTGAAAAAATAATCTGGAGTTGCAATACTTATACCAGACAAAATAGAGTTTAAAACAAAGGCTATAACAAGAGACAAAGAAAGACCCAGTAATTTCACTTTTGGGTATTTATCTGAAGAAATCCAAAATACTACTTTGAAGGGACATGTACATTTATATGTTCAATGCAGCATTATTTAAAATAATCAAGATATGACAGCATCTTGGGTGTCCACCAATGGATAAATGGATAAAGAAGAGATGGTACATATATAGAGAAAGTACATATATACAATGAAATATTACTCAGCCATAAAACAAACAAACAAATGAAATGTGCCTAATGCAGTCAGAAGAAAAAGACAAATGTCATATGATTTCACTTACATGTGGAATGTAAAGAACAAAATTAACTAATAAAATAGAAATAAACTCATAGATACAGAGAACATTTTGAGGGTTACCAGATGGGAGGGGTTTAGCGGGGTGGGTGAAAATGGGGGAAGATATTAAGAAGTATAAATTGGTAGTTACAAAATAGTCATGGGGATGTAATGTATAGCATAAGCAATAATCAATAATATTGTAATAATTTTTTATGTTGTCAGATGGGTGCTAGATTTATCAGGGCGATCACGTGGAGAGTTTTATAGATGTCTCATCATTATGTTGTACACCTGAAGCTTATATAATATTGTATGTCAACTATAATTGAAAAATTTTAAAAAACTCATTATAAAAAAAGAAAACCTCTTTTATTAAGTCGTTAATGGTTTTACAAAAAAAAGGAAGGAAGGAAGGAAGGAAGGAAGGAAGGAAATGGAAGGAAATAGGGCTGAAGGCAGGGAGGCAGGAGGGAGTGAGGGAGCGAGAGGAGGGAGGATGGGGAGGGGGAGAGAGAGAGAGAGAGAGAGAGGAGAGAGAGAGAGAGAGAAGAAACAAAGAACAAAGAAATAAAGAAACAAAGAACAAAGAAAAGAAAGAAAGATCTTATAATAAATATATTTAAAAGTGTCAGCATTAACCCATGTTAAATATAGAGATGTATTGGCATTCAACCACTTTTTTTTTTTTTTTTTTTTTTTTTTATGGGGGTCATTTAATTTCATAGTTGTACTGTCAACTTAAAAATACAAAAAAAGATATTTGTAAAATTTACTACTGATGATGAACTTTGATACTTTTTTAAATGACTTTCAGTGGCACTCAAGTTTTTCTTATTGCATTATTCATGTAATACTTTTTATGCCATAAACTTAATGTACATGAATAAAGAAACAGGATGGCCTATAGAATAAAGAACATAAGGAGTAAATTCTCATTGTGGAAAACAGAAAATATCAATATTGCATTGTTGGACATTTAAATATTTTTTCCTAATATTTTCACTATTACAAATAATGCAATATGAGTATCCTGGTTAATATTTGCTGGACTCATTTATTGTTTTTTTTATAGGATATTTTGAAAAAATAATATTTATTTTTCAATTACGGTTGATATACAATATTGTATGTTTTAGATGTACGACATAGCGATTAGACATTTAAATAATTTACAAAGTGATCATCCTGACAAATCTAGCACCCATCTAACATCATACATAGTTATTACAATATTATTGACTATATCGCTAAAGCTATGTTTTACATCCCCATGACTATTTTATAACTTCCAATTTTCACTTCTTACTCCCTTACCCTTTTTCACCCCCCGACCTGCCTCTCATCTGGCAACCATCAGTTTTTTCTCTGTATCTACAGTTTGTTTCTATTATGTTTGTTTATTTTGTTTTTAGATTCCACATATAAGTGAATTTTATATGATATTTGTCTTTCTCTGTCTGACTTTCTCAAATAAGTGCAATATCTTTGAGGTCCATCCATGTTATTGCAGGTGGCAAGGTTCCATTTTTTTATGGCTGAGTAATATTCCATTGTATATATGTACCACCTCTTCTTTATTCATTCATCTATTGATGGCCACCCAGGATTCCTCCCTAACTTGGCTATGGTAAGTAATGCTGCAATAAACATATGGAATCACATATCCCTTCAAAGTAGTATTTTGGGTTTCATCAGATAAATACCCAGAAGTGAGATTGCTGGGTTCTTCTTTGTCTCTTGTCATAGCCTTTGTTTTAAAGTCTATTTTGGCGTAAGTATGGCTGCCCCAGCCTTTTTTCTTTGTTTGTTTCCATTTTCATAAATATATTTTTCCATCCCTTTACTTTCAACTGTGTGTGTCTTTTGATCTGAAATGAGTCTCTTGTAGGCCACATATGTATGGGTCCTGCTTTCTTCTCCATTCAGCCATGGTATGCCTTTTGATTAGAGCATTTAATCTATTTATATTTAAAGTAATTATTGGTAGGTAGGTATTACCATTTTATTATTCATTTTTTTTTCTTCTTCCTCTTAAGGAAGTCCTACTAACATTTCCTGTGATACTGGTTTGTTGGCAATTAACTCCTTTATCTTCTTCTTGGGAAGCTCTTTATCTTTCCTTCGATTCTCAATGATAGCTTTGCTGAGTAGAGTAATCTTGGTATAGGAGTTTGCTTTTTGTCACTTTGAATATTTAATGCCAATTCCTTCTGGCCTGCAAATTTTGTTTTGAGAAATCAGCAGACAGTCTTATGGGAGCTCCCTTGTAGGTAACTAGATGTTTTTCTCTTGCTGCTTTTAAGATTTTCTCTTGGTCTTTAATCTTTGGCATTTTAATGATGATGTGTCTTGGTGTGGACCTCTTTTGGTTCACCTTGTTTAGAACTTTCTGTACTTTCTGTGCTTGTATGTCTGTTTTCTTCATCAGATTAGGAAAGTTTTTGTTATTTTTTCTTCTAATAGTTTTTTTTTTTTAAATTTCTCGTTCTCTCTTGGAGTCATTTATTCTTTATGATAATTTCTTATAAATTATTGGATCTAGAAATACAAAATTTTAAATGATTTTGATACATATTGTTGCATGTGTTTCTAGAAAGTTTATATTTACTTAAAATCTGACTTAAAGCATATGGATCGATATTTAAAATTTGTTTGATCTGTTTTTCTAATGAGGCAAAGAACATTTTTTCTAATGAGGCAAAGAACATTCTTGTTAGCATCCTATAAAATTCTAAGAGAATTTGGAGAAACAAACTAATTTTGATGGATAGAGTGTTTAATGCTACAACCACAGTAAAAATATTTGTTGCATTCTTCTTGAATATTGTTAACACCTAGAAATGTTTTCATCTTATACATACCTAGCCTGACTGGATGTGATATCTCTTATTTTGAATTTGAGTTCTTTCTGGATATGGGAAGAAACAATTTATGGAGGGACAACCATGAAAGAAAGAGATATCCATGTTTGTCTCTCCATAAATTGTTTTACTTAAAGGATAACCTTGGATTTTCTGTCTCTTTGCAGAACTTTTTCTGCAGATGAGAATGAGTACTAAAAACCAGCTCAAATTTCCAAACCTCAGCTAAATGAAAACAGTCTATTTCAGACAGAAAGGATTGAAAACTTGGCTTGATTCTGTATACCATCAGATATATATAATCTTGGTTGGGCTTATATTTCTGTTAACAATCTGTGAGACTATATCATTACAAATTTTCTTTGTGAACAACAAATTCTATACCCCCAAGAAGCTTATTTTAGTGAATTATGTTATGTGGTAATAAGTAATATAGAAAAAAAAAAGACAGAGAAGAAAAGTGGAATGCTCACTGAAAAGACTTTATGTCAAACATTATGGTCAGGCAAGACCTTAGGGACTCAAATAATGTGAGGAGCTTAGCCATGTGGATAACTAAAAGAAGAACATTTTAGGGTGAGGGAACAGCAAGTGGACAGATCCTAAAGAAGAAATATATTGGTTCATTTAAAAAATAGTAGAGGCCAGGATAGATGAGTTAGAGTTAATGGAGATGAAGAAAATAAAGGATGAGGTCAGAGAAACAATAAGGAACCAGATCATAAAAGCCCTTGCAAGCTATTATGAGGACTTTAACTAACATCCTGAATCATATGAGATGGCAATAACAAGTTTTTAACTGAGGAGTAACGTGATCTGACTTGCATTTTTAAAGAATTATCCCATTTATTTTAATGTAAATATTCTGTAGCGTCAGTTGCATTTCCAGATTTTTATATTAGCAATAAGATTTTTTAAATATTAAGTGCACGATTGTAAAATCACAAAATCTAGATGAACTAGAGGATGTGGTACAGTCCAAGAACATACACTAGGGGTTTGAGACCTGAATCCTAGAATTAGATCTTCCACAGTATTCTGAACTGTAAAATTGGAAGAAGGGCCAGATGGATTTCAATTCCTTTCCCTATATGACAAAATATGATTTGTTAAAAATAAATTTAATTAGCACAGTCATATCTACAATTTCGGAGTTATACAAAGTACAGAAGAAAAAGAAATATGGTTGTATAAAGCAGCCCTAAGAAAATGACAATAAGGGCAAAATGATAGAAAATAGACTGAAAAGCTGAACTCCATTTGAAGACTCAAATTTAAAAAGCGAATATTTTTTCTGAGCTCAATCCTCCTTATGCATAGAATGTTAAAAAATGCATGGCAGTGAAAATATGACCTTAGAAAACTTTCTCCAAAATCTCTTGAATTGTCAAGTTGGATTTATTCCTGGGATGCAAGTTTGGTACAATATCTGCAAATCAATTAATGTGATGCAACACCTAAAGTAATCAAAATATAAAAATCATATGATCATATCAATAAATGCAGAAAAAGCATTCGACAAAATCCAGCATCTATTTATGATAAAACTCTCAGCAAAATGGGAATAGAGGCAAAATACCTCAATATAATAAAAGCCATATATGACAAACCTACAGCTAACATCGTACTCAATGGGGAAAGGCTAAAAGCATTTTCCTTAAGATCAGGAACAAGACAAGCATGCCCACTTTCACCACTCCTCTTTAACATGGTATTGGAAGACTTAGCCACAGCAATAAGAAAAGAAAGAGAAATACAAGGTATCCAAATTGGAAGGCAAGAAGTAAAACTCTTGTTATTTGCCAATGACATGATACTATATAGAAAGAACACTAAAGATCCCACCAAAAAACTGTTAGAACTGATGAATGAATTCAGTAAAGTAGCAGGATACAAAATAAATATTCAGAAGTCAGTGGCATTTTTATACACAAAAGATGAATTTTCAGAAAGAGATATTAAGAAAACAGTCCCATTTACGATTGCATCAAAAACCGTAAAATACCTGGGAATCAAATTAACCAAGAAGGTAGATTTGTTTTCAGAAAATTATGTCATTGAAAAAAGAAACTGAAGAAGATGCAAATAAATGGAAGCATATACCGTGTTCATATATAGGAAGAATCAACATCATTAAAATGGCCATACTACTCAAAGCAATCTATAGATTCAATGCAATCCCTATCAAAATACCAATGGCATTTTTCAGAGAGTTAGAACAAATAATCTTAAAATTTATATGGAACCATAAAAGACCCTAAATAACCATGGAAATATTGAGAAAGATGAACAAAGTTGGAGGTATCACACTACATGATATCAAACTATACAAGACTACAATAATCAAAACAACATGATACTAATATAAAACCAGATCCATTGAGCAATAGAATTGAATAGAGAGCCCAGAAATAAATCCCCGCCTATATGCGCATGTAATATATGACAAAGGAGGCAAAAATATACAATGGGGTAGAGACAGTCTCTTCAATAAATGGTGCTTGGAAAATTGGACAGATACATGTGAAAAGAAATAAAAAAGAAAAAAAGAAAGAAACTGGACTACCTTCTTACACCATATACAAAAATAGACTCAAAATGGATTAAAGACTTAAATGTAAGATCCAAAACCATAAAAATTCTGGAGGAAAACATAAGTAGTAAACTTTCTGATAATGCTAACAGTAATTTCTTTTCACATATATCTCCTTGGACAAGGGAAGCTAAAGAAAAAAAATAAACAAATGGGACTACATCAAACTAAGAAGTTTTTGTACAACAAAGGAAACCATCAACAAACCAAAAAGACAACGAACTGAAAGGGAGAAGATATTTGCTTATGATACATTTGATAAGAAGTTAATATCCAAAATATATAAATAACTTATACGACTCAACAACAACAAAAAAACAAACAATCCAACTAAAAAAAAATGGGCAGAAGACGAGAACAGATGTTTCTCCAAAGAGGAAATACAGATGGCCAATAGACATATGAAAAGATTCTCAAGGTCACTAATCATCAGAGAAATGCAAATTATAACCACAATGAGATATCATCACCTCACACCTGTCAGAGTGGCTATAATCAAGAAATCAAAGAACAAGTGTTGGCGAGGATGTGGAGAAAAAGGAATTCTCATGCACTGTTGGTGGGATTATAAATCGGTACAGCCACTATGGAAAACAGTATGGAGGTTTCTCAAAAAGTTAAAAATTCATATACCTTTTGACCCAGCATTTGCACTTCTGGGTATTTATCCAAAGAATACCAAAACAATAATTCATGAAAATGTATGCACCCCTATATTCATGGCAGCACAATTTACAATAGCCAAGATATGGAAGCAACCTAAATGCCCATCAAAAGATTATTGGATAAAGAAGTTATGGTTCATATATACAATATATTATTACTAGGCCATTAAAAAATGAAATCTTACCGTTTACAATGACATGGATGGACCTAGAGGTTACTATGATGAGTGAAATAAGTCAGACAGAGAAAGATAAATGCCATCTTATTTCACTTATATCTAAGGAACAAAAAGAACAAACTAATCAAATCAGACTCACAAATATAGAGGACAATCGTGATGGCCAGAGGGGAAAGGGGACTTGAGGTGTTGGGAGAATGGGGTGAAAGGTTAAAGAAATATAAGTTAGCAGTTGATAGATGGCCACAGTGATGGGGAGCATGGTATGGGAAACACAATTAGCATTAATATAATGGCTAGGTGGAGAGCCAGAAGAGAGAAAGAACAATTAGGGAGATTGTTTTATAAACTATGTAAATGTCTACCAATGTACTGTGTACTTGAAACTAATAATAAAATAAAATTAAAGAAAAAACACAACAAGCTATCATCTCACACTTGTCAGAATGGCTATTTATCAAATCTACAAAAAATAAGTATTGGCGAGAATATGGAGAAAACGGAACATTTACGCATTGTTTGTGAGTTTGTAAATTGGTACAGTCACTATGGAAAACAGTATGGAGGTTCCTCAAAATATTAAGAATAAATCTACCATAAGATCCAGCAATTCTACTTCTGAGAATTTATATGAAGGAAACAAAAACAGTAAATTGAAAAGATATATGTACTCCTGTGTTCATCGAAGCATTATTGCAATAGCTAAGATATGAAAGCAACCTAAGAAAGTGCTAATAGATGAATGGATAAAAATGTGATTTTATAATATATATATATAATGAAATATAACCCAGTCATAAAAAAGAATAAAATCTTGCCATTGGTGACAGACAATATGGGTGCACCTAGAGTGTATTTTGTTAAGTGAAATAAGTCAGACAGGGAAAGATAAATACAATATGTTTTCATTTGTATGTGGAATCTCATAAACAGAATAAATAAACAAAAAACAGAAATAGACTCATAGACACAGAGTACAAACTGATAGTTGCTAAAAGGGAGTGGGGTAGGGGATCAGCAAAATGGGGTGAAAGGGATTAAGAGGTTAAAATTTCCAGTTATAAAATAATTAAATAATAGAATGTGTGGAAACTAGAAATCCAGCTAAAAAAAAAAAAAAAAACCCTGGAAAATATACAAACACATGGAGGCTAAATAACATGCTACTAAACAGTGAATGGGTTTTTAATGAGATCACAAAGAAATCAAAAGATACCTAGAGACAAATGCAAATGAAAACACAATGACTCAAAATCTATTGGACAAGCAAAAACAGTCCTAAGAGGAGAATTCATAGCAATTCAAGCCTATCTCAAGAAACAAGAAAAAGCTCAAATAAACAATCTAATCTTACACTTTGAAGTACTAGAAAAAGAACAGCAAACAAAGCCCAAAGTGAATAGAAGGAAGGAAATAATAAAGATTAGAGCAGTAATAAATGAAATAGAGTCTAAAAAAACAATACAAAAGGTTAATGAAACCAAGAGCAGGTTCTTTGAAAGGATAAACAAGACCCTTAGCCAGAGTTATCAAGGAAAAAGGAGAGAGGACTCAAATAAATAAAATCACAAATGAAAGAGGAGAAATAACTACAGACTCCACAGAAATACAAAGGAACATAAGAAAACACTATGAGCAATTATATGCCAACAAACTGGAAAATCTGGAAGAATTGGACACATTCCTTGAAACATACAATCTCCTACAACTGAGTCAAGAAGAAACAGAAAACCTGAACTGATCAATTACCACCAATGAAATAAAATCAGTAATCAAAAATCTCCCAAAAAACAAAAGTCCTAGACCAGATGGCTTCACACAAATTTTACCAAACATTCAAAGAATTATCACCTGTTCTTCTCAAGTTATTCCAGAAAATTCAAGAAGGAGGAAGGCTCCCTAACTCCTTTTATGAGGCCACCATTACCTTGATTCCAAAACCAAATACATTACTAAAAAAAAACAAACAAACAACAACAACAACAACAAAAACTATAGGCAGATATCTCTTATGAACATTGATGCAAGAAATCCTCAAGAAAAATCCTCAAGAAAATCCTCGAAATTAATATTCAGTGACATTTTTATACACCAAAGATGAATTAGGTTGCCAAGATATGGAAGCAACCTAAATGCCCGTAAACAGATGATTGGATAAAGAAGTTATGCTTCATATATACAATGGAATATTACTTAGCCATTAAAAAACTGAATAGCAAACTGAATTCAGCAATACGTTAAAAATATCACACACCATGATCAAGATGGATTTATTCCTGGGATGCAAGTTTAGTACGATATCCACAAATCAATTAATGTAATAAACACCTAAAGTAATTGAAATATAAAAACCATATGATCACATTAATAGATGCAGAAAAAAACATTCAACAAAATCCAGCATCTATTTATGATAAAAACTCTGAGCAAAGTGGGAATAGAGGGAACATACCTCAACATAATAAAGGTCATATATGACAAACCTACAGCTAACATCATACTCAATGGGGAAGGGCTAAAAGCATTTTCCTTAAGATCGGGAACAAGACAAGGATGCCCACTTTCACCATTTCTCTTCAACGTGGTATTGGAAGTCTTAGTCACAACAATCAGAGAAGAAAGAGAAATAAAAGGCACCTCAAATGGAAAAGAAGTAAAGCTCTTGTTATTTGTCAATGACATGATACTATATAGAGAGAACTCTAAAGATTTCACAGAAAAACTGTTAAAACTGATGAATGAATTCAGTAAAGTAGCAGGATACAAAGTTAATATTCAGAAGTCAGTGACATTTTTATACACCAAAGATGAACTTTCAGAAAGAGAAATTAGGGAAACAATCCCATTTACGATTGCATCAATAACTATAAAATATCCAGGAATCAAATTAACCAGGGAAGTAAAAGACCTATTCTCAGAAAATTGTAAGTCATTGAAAAAAGAAATTGAAGAAGATACACATAAATGGAAGCATATATCGTGTTCATGTGTAGGAAGAATCAACATCATTAAAATGGCCATACTATCCAAAGCAATCTATAGATTCATTGCAATCCCTATCAAAATACCAATGGCATTTTTCAGAGAGCTAGAACAAACTATCTTAAAATTTATATGGAGCCATAAAAAACCCCGAATAGCCAGGGCATTCTTGAGAAAGAAGAACAAAATTGGAGGTATCACACTACCTGATATCAAACTATAGTACAAGGCTATACTAATCAAGACAGCATGGTACTGGCATAAAAACAGGCACATTGATCAATGGAACAGAATAGAGAGCCCAGAAATAAATCCATGACTCCATCCTCACTTAATATATGACAAAAGAGAGAAGAATATACAATGGGTAAATACAGTCTGATAAATGGTGATGGGAATATTGGACAGATACATCCAAAAAAGAAACTGGACCACGTTTTTTACACTGTATACAAGAATAGGTTTAAAATGGATTAAAGACTTAAATGTAAGACTCAAAACCATAAAATTTCTAGAAGAAAACATAGGCAGTAAACTCTCTAGTATTACTAACAGTAATTTCTTTTCAGGTATATCCTTGAGCAAGGGAAATAAAAAAAAAATAAAATAAACAAATGAGACTATATCAAACTAAAAAGTTTTTGTACAGCAAGGAAACCATCAATAAAACAAAAAGACAACTGACTAATTGGGAGAAGTTATTCACTAATGATACATTTGATAAGAGGTTAATATCTAAAATATATAAAGAAATCATACAGCTCAACAACATAAAAACAAACATTCCAATTAAAAAATGGGCCGAAGACATGCACAGATACTTCTCCAAAGAAGAAATACAGATTGTTAATAGACATATGAAAAGATGTCCAAGGTTACTAATCATCAGAGAAATGTAAATTAAAACTACAATGAGATATCAACTGACACTCCAATATTCATGGCAGCACAATTTACAATAGCCAAGATATGGAAGCAATCCAAATGCCCATCAACAAATGATTGGATAAAGAAGTTATGCTTCATATATACAATGGAATATTACTTAGCCATTAAAAAATGAAATTCTACCATTTACAATGACATGGATGGACCTAGAGGTTATTATGCTGAGTGAAATAAGTCAGACAGAGAAAGATAAATACCATATGATTTCACTTACATATGGAATCTAAGGAAGAAGAACAAACTAATCGAAAACAGACTCACAAATATAATGGACAATTTGATGACAAGACAGAAAGGGAGGGGGGTTGGGGATCTGGGAGAATGGGGTGAAAGTTTAAAGAAGTACAAATTAGTAGTTGATAAATAGTCATGAAGATGGAGAGCACGGCATAGGGAATGCAGTTAGCATTAACATACTGGCTAGGTGGAAAACCAGAGCAGAGAAGGAGCAATTAAGGAGATTTTTTTGTAAACTATATAAATGTCTAATCAATGTACTGTATCCTTGAAACTAATTAAAATAAATAAATTTAAAAAAAATGTAATGTACAGCATAAAGCACATAGTAGATAATATTGTAATAACTTTGTATGGTGACAGATAGTAAGTTTATCATGATGACTATTTCATAAGGTCTATAAATGACAAATCACTATACTATATACCTGAAACTAATATATTATTGTATGTGAACTATAAATTTAACAAATAAATAAAAGAAAACTACTTTGAATACTTTTAAAAATTTAATCACATAATTATCATTTTTGTATGATGATGACAACTATACAGAGTTGTTATTTAAAAATCGTTTGCTTCTTCACTTTATATATATAACACGTAAACTACATTATTTATTAAATGTGCCATTTATAGGTGAGTTTTATGAATATGTTTTCTGTCCAGAATACCATAAAAGTGACTTGCACATGAAATTTCAAAAAAACAAAGCATTCATAAGTTGCTAACTACATGTATTAAGTTCTGTTTACTCCCTCGGGAAAACAGTGCACTACCCAAACCTTGACTTCAAGCAACTGAAATAATTTAGTCTCTTTAAGTATCTGCCTCAATTGTCACATGATTATTTTCAATTAACATTTTGTAGTACAAATTTTAACATGTTTTGATAGTAAAAATATATTTAAAAAAACTCATAAAATTGTTTTATTTCACAGTTTAATATGTCATTTCCTTGACTATAATCCTAGGTTATATCCTTCTGATAATACATCTAACTTGAAGAAGACATAATTATTTTGTAGATGATTAGATTAAAAACTATTGAGCACGAGGCTTTCTACATTATGTTTTCAGAAATCAATTCCTTAAAAACTGCTTGGGAAAAGTCAGACATTCAATTTAATTTTCTTTCATGTTTATTTTACAGGAGGTGACTGGGGAGATGAAATGAACATTTTAAAATACATTTAATGAATGAATTTGTGCGCAGACATTTCTTTCTGTTTGGCAAAATAGAGAAACAACCATGAGAAACTGTATTCCAGTAGTCAGTACCAGTAGCTAAGCCTGAGTTAGAAAAACTATTTCAGTCATGCCATAAAGATGTATAAAATAGAAATCTGTGCAGTATATTAAATACCATTTTCCACTTGACTTCCAATATAAAGCAAGTGATATGTTCATATGGGAGTATTTGTCTTCAGAATGTCATAAAATATGTAAGTTAAGAATATATTTAATCTTTTTTAACCACATATGAAAAGGCAAAACATTAACATTTAGAAAGAATGTTGATATATAACCTATCTTAAAAGGGCAGATAATGAGAAATGAAAGCTGGAAAAAAATATTTTAAAGTATCACCAAATAATCCTCATTTATTTTTTTAAATATATAACTTTATAAAGTTGGCTTCTCAGTAATTTATTTATTTTTTCATTAAATAAGTACAACAAAAAATTAATTACTTAAATTAATTTCAAGTCTCAGCTAATATGAGCAGTGATGGGTCACTTTTGTTCATTGCTCTATGGTGTGAGTAGCTCAAACTGCCTCTACACTGTGTGTCAGTTGAATATGCTTCACTGACTTTGAACTTGGTTCTGACAGAAGCTATAATCTGTAACTTGAACTTGTAGACAGTATAATTTGGAGAACTGTTCTCACCATATGTTGATATTAAAAGGGGTCAGCAAGCTCTGGATACACAACAACGTAGCCTTTACCAGTTATTCATTGTCAAACTGTTGTAAATATATGAGGTAAAGCAAGTATGGTATTTCCATCCTCCTTGCATTTATCTTTTCCTTATTTTAGGCTTCTCCAACCTCCACCAACCTTTACCATTTTCATTTAGTGTTTCATTTCCTTACCTTCATCTGCCTTAAAACATTTATTAAGAAGCTTAAAACATACTTTTTCCTGGAGTAATTACATTTTAGCAAGGATGAGTCTGCTGATAAATTTCAGGAAGCATTTAATTGGTGTGTAACATTTAATTACTAATTGAAATAGGATTTAAGTATCATGCATGTTGATTCCTCAGGAAAAAAAAATGCCTTGTTTTGACTTAAATATACGCTTCTATATTAAGTGGCAAACTGGTCGTTATGAATTGTGTGACCTATAACGTCACTTTTCATTTTCACTCTGAGCAAAGTCACACTTATTTAAAGTTTTTGTTTTGTCTTGTTAACACAATAAAATGTATTGACTTCCTTGAGTATTTGATTAAACATGGTAATTTATTGGAAAGCTACATTCTGTGCCCACCAAATTCCAATGTAAGCATGGATACAGGAAAATCAGAGAGATAAGATACTGCCTACATTGATATGTGGTTTTTTTTTTTTGTGGAGTAGTGTGTAGAGTTGAAAAAAGACTGATCTTGGAAAATATTAGTAAATGCTCTAGAAAAATTCACTACACAGGAACCAGATTTATGAGTAATTTTGCTGGCCATTTAGGGTAATACCATGAACATTTTGGTAAAATTCACATTAAAATGAGTAAACAAGGTGGTATTTCAAAAAACGATCATGTATTTTTCTGTTTTGGTTTTCTAAACACAGAGTTATAAGTCTAGTCTGCCTGAAGCACCCAGGTCTGAAGGGATATTAGGATTAATGATGGAAAGAACACAAAGAATAAGACCTAAGTCGTGCTCATCGAAAATTATATTTTCCCTAGACCTTAATCTTGAAGATTTTTTCTATATATTTTTCTAATAATTTTAAACTATTTTTTTCTAAGAATTCATCTAATAATAACTAATAATCAGCTGTTTGCCAGGTAATTAGCTGCCTCTCTTCTCTTCGCTTGATGCCCACGTTTGGATAAACTAGAGGATGGTATGGAATCATTTATACTTAACTTGTGCTGAGTCAGGCTCTACCATCTCACTTTGGGGGATCATTGGTCCTTAACAGTATTTCAACCTTCCTAGAATTGCTGTGTATGACGTTAGCTTTGGGTTTCTCATATATGGCCTTCATTATTTTAAGATATGTTTCCTCTATTCCCACTTGGCTGAGAGTGTTTGTCATAAATGGATGCTGGATTTGTCAAAAGTTTTTTCTGTATTTATTGATATGATCATACTTTTATCTTTCATTTATGTGGTGTATAACATTAATTGATTTGCAGATATTAAACCAACCTTGCATCCCATGAATAAATCCCACTCGCAGAGTGATATCGGAAACATGGTGGAGTGAGAAATGTCCTCAGTTCTCTCCACTTGAAAAAAACAATAAGCTGAACATCCAAAGTGCAAAACATCCAACAAAAAAACAAAAAACATCCAACTTGCACACAAGCACGTCTGAGCAAGCGATCTGCGAATGAGAACTACTACAGATCAGAACCCCAGGAATCAGGCAATAGACTGGGAGAAACAAAGAAGCTGCCTCTCACAGCCTGAACTTCCTATAAGAGGAAGGAGAAGAGAGAAAGCACAGCAAGATCCCTGAGCAGCCCTGCTTGAGAGAGCTGTGAAGTCCATGTAGCTGCAGTGCCTAGGGATCAGGGCAGAAAGCAGAGAAATGGGGGCAGAAGAGAAGTAAGAGCTGATTATTACTAGCTGCGATTGCAAAACATGAGACTGAGCTGCACCAGCCCCCATTTTCCAAACCAGAGGGCACCTCCAGTTGTTTCTATCAAAAACAGACACTTCAGAGCCCAGGGGAAATCTGAGCAACAAACATTACCAAAATTGTTGATAATACTGACAGGGACTGTGACTGAGGGTACCAAGCATGATGGAATGTTTATAAGGAAAAAACAACAACAACAACAACAACAACACATAATTAAGACTTTATATAAAGCAAGGATCAAAGAAACTTAGAAGCCACCTATTGTAACAAAAAGAAAAAACGCCTTCTTTGCAATAGGATAAAGAGAGACCATTATATAATAAATCTTCTTCCTGGAAAAATGGCAGAATACACTTCCATTAATGCTCA
>NW_024342257.1:4635479-4665245 GCF_902729225.1 Pteropus medius
TCCAGGAATGAGCTGGAGCTTGAAATTCAAAAAGTCAACAGAACACCCAATTATCTCAACCCAAAAAGGCCTTCAACAAGACACATATTAAAATTATCAAAAATTGATGACAATGAAAGAATTCTTAGGGCAGCCAGGGAAAAGAAGATAGTAATCTATAAAAGAAAACCCATTAGATTATCGTTGAAATTCTCAGCACAAACCTTATGAGCCAGAAAGGTGTAGATTTAAATATTTAAACTATTAAGTGAAAGGAACTACCAGCTAAGAATAATGTATCCAGTAAAGCTCTCCTTTAGATATGAAGGAGAAATAAAGACCTTTCCAGAAATACAAAAATTGAGGGAATTCTCCAACACGAGGCCTGCATTATAGGAAATACTGAAAGGGGTCAGCTCAGCTAAAACGAAATGAAAAAAAAAAACAACTAGGAGTAAAGTGACCTTAGGCAGATGAAACTGCTGAAGAATACAACACTTTATTAAATCAAATTATAAGCCTAAATAATGAGAAGAAAGAGTTTTACTATTGCAGATAATAAATGAGTCATTTACTAAGATAAGGACAAATTGAGACAACAGTAATGTCAGAAAAGTTTAGAGTTGAAGATCCAAATTGAATTAAATAGAATGGAGATAGAACATAAGAAAGAAAACAAACTATACACACACACACACACACACACACACACACACACACACACATAACTATATTCTATATATTCGTAATGGTAAGCATACGCCAAAGATTCAGAACTGAAGTATATAACATAAAACAAGAAGGACCAGAGGGAACATCCACAAAAAAACGAGCAAAAACTATAACAACAAAAACAAAACAGAAACATAAAGACAAGGAAACTATGGAAACACCAAGCTACCAGAAACCAAAAGATAAAATGGCCATAAGGAGACTTCATATTTCAATAATCACCCTAAATGTAAATGGACTGAACTCACCAATAAAAAGATACAGACTTGCAGATTGAATGAAAAAACAAAACTCAACCATATGCTGACTCCAGGACACACATCTCAGTTCCAAAGACAAATATAGACTCAAAGAGAAAAGGTAGAAAGTGATATTTCAAACAACTGGCATTTAGAGAAAAGTGGGAGTGGAGGTACTAATATCGGAATAAATAGACATCGAAATAAAAAAGGTAAAGAAAGATACCGAGGGACACTTAGTAAAGATAAAGAGAATCATACATCAAGAAGACATAACACATTAATATCTATGCTCCCAATCACGGAGCCCCAAAATATATAAAGTGATTAGTAGCATAACTACAGGGAGAAACAGACCAAAACACTGTTATACTAGGAGACCTAAATACCCACTGTCAATATGGATAGATATTCCAAACAGAAAACCAAAAAGGAAATAACATCCTTAAATGACACATTAGACCAACTAGGCATAGACATTTACAGAGCCTCTCATTCCAAAACAGCTGCTTATACATTCTTCTCTAGTGCACAAGGAGTATTCTCAAGTATTGAACACATACTAGGACACAGAAACAGCTTCAACGAATATAAGAAGGTTGAAATCATACCTACCATATTCTCTAATCATAATGCTTTGAAGCTGGAGATTAACTGTAAAAAGAAGGGGAAAGAATCACAAATACATGAAGACTAAAAACACATGCTACTAAAGAATGACTGGGTGAGAGAAGAAATTAAAATAGAAATCAAGAGAAACAATGAAATGAATGATGATTATAGTGCAATATATCAAAACTTTTGGGACAGGGCAAAAGCGGTAATAAGACGAAAGTTCATATCATTACAAGCCTATCTCCAAAAACAGGAATGAGTCCAAAAAGCAATTTAATGCTTAATCTTAAAAAACTAGAAAAGGAAGAAGAAATGAAGCCTAAAGTCAGCAGAAGGAAAGAAATAATCAAAATTAGAGCAGAGATAAATGAAATTGAAAAAAAAAAGAAAAAATGAATGCAACAAAGAGTTGGTTCTTTGAGAAAGTTAATAAAATTGATAAACCACTGGCTAGATTTACTAAAGAAAAAAGAGAAAGGACACAAGTAAGCAACATCAGGGATGAAAGAGGAAAAATGACTACAGACACCAAAGAAATAGAAAGAATCATGAGAATACTATGAAAAAGTATATAACACCAAATTTAATAACCTAGAATAAGTGGATCGGTACTTAGAAAGATATAACCTTCCTAGACTGAATCAAGAAGAACTGGAAAATCTAAATACACCAATCAACAGTATGGAAATTGAACCACCATCAAAAACCTACCAAAAAGTAAAAAGTCTAGGAACAGATGTTTTCACCAGTGAATTGTACCAAACAGTCAAAGAAAATATAATACCTATTCTCCTCAAGCTCTTCCAAAAAATCTTAAAGGAGGTAATACTTACTAACTCATTTTCTGAGGCCAATATTACTCTGATACCAAAAGGATAAAACAAACAAGAAATTTACAGACCAATATCTCAAATGAACACAGATGCCAAAATCCTATATAAGATACTAGCAAACTGAATATAGCAACATATCAAAAAGATTACATATCACGATCAAGTTGGCTCATCCCAGGGTCACAGGGATGGTTGAACATATACAAATCAATTAATGTGATACACCACATAAACCAATTAAAAAATAATAATCACATGATCATATCAATAGATGCAGAAAAAGCCTTTGACAAGATACAGCATCCATTTATGATCAAAACTCTAGTATAGAAGGAAAGTATCTTAACATAATAAAGGCCATATATGACAAGCCCTCATCCAACATTATACTTAATGGTGAAAAATTAAAAACTTTCCCTCTAAGATCAGAAACAAGGCACGGCTGTCTGCTATCACCACTGTTATTCAATATAACATTAGAAGTCCTAGTGTGTGCAATCAGGCAAGAGAAAGATATAAAAGGCATCCAAGTAGGAAATGAAGAAAACTGTCAGCATTTTCAGATGACATGATTCTCTATATAAAAAACCCTAAAGAACCCACAAGAACATTACTAGAAATAATAAGCAAATACAGTAAAATTTCTGAATACGAAATCAATATTCAAAAATCCATAGTGCTCCTATGCTCTAATAATAAAGAGTCAGAAAAAGAAATGGAAAAAATAATTCCTTTTACAATTTCAACAAAAAGAATAAAATACCTAGGAATCAGTCTAATGAAACTTGTGAAGGACTTACATGATGAAAACTATAAGACCCTATTAAAAGAAATTGAGAAGAAACAAAGAAATGGAAAGATGTTTTGTGTTCTTGGATTGGAAGAATCAACATAGTTAAAATGACCTTATTACCTATAGCATTATACAGATTTAATGCAATCTCCATCAAAATCCCATCAGAATTTTTTGAAGAAATAGATCAAAAAAATAATCAGATTTGTATGGAAGCACAAAAGACCTGAATCACCAAAGCCATCCTTAGAATAAAACAAGGCTGGAGGCAACACTCTGTCTGACTTGTAATTATACTACAAAACAACAATAGTTTAAACAGTATAGTTTTGGCAGAAAAACAGATACACTGACAAGTGGAACAGAATCAAGAGTCCAGAAATAAACCCATGTTTATATGAGCAAATAATTTTCGACAAAATAGCCAAAAACATCCAGTGGAGAAATGAAATTCTCTTCAATAATGGTGATGGGAAAACTTGAAAGCCACTTGCAAAAGAATGAAAGTAGACTGATGTCTATCACCGCATAGCCAAATCAACTCAAAATAGATGAAGTACCTGAATATAAAACCTGATACATTAAATTGCATAGAAGAAAACATAGGAACTAATCTCATGGATCTTAAACTTAAAGAGGATTTTATGAATTTCCCCTCAAAGACAAGGAAAGTAAAAGTAAAATAAAGGAATGGGACTAAATAAAACTAAAAACACAGCAAAAGAAACCAACAAGGTAAAAAGACAACCATCTAAATAGGAAAACATATTTGCAAGCAACACCTCCAATAAGGGTCTAATAATAAGCAAGAACTTGTTCAACGCAATAACAATAAAAAAAAAAACGATCCAGTGAAATAATGGGCAGAGACCTGAATAGCCACTTTTCCATAGAGGATATACAAATAGCCGACAAATATATGAAAAGATATTCAACATTACTAGCTATTAGGGAAATGCAAATAAAAACCATGATAAGATATCATCTCACAGCTGTTAGAATAGATGTTATCAACTGGACAAGTAATAAATTTTGCAGAGGATGCAGAGAAAAAGGAACCCTTATATACTGCTGATGGGACTGCAAGTTGGTACAGTCACTATGGAAAGCAGTATAGAGGTTCTTCAAAGAACTAAGAATTGATCTACCACGTAAAATAGCAATCCCTCTACTGGGTATTTACCCCAAAGACTTGAAAACCCATATCTGAAAAGAGATTTGCAGACCGATGTTCATAGCAGCATTATTCACAGTGGTGAGGACATAAAAAACATCCAAAGTGTCCTACGATAATTGATGGCTAAAGAAGCGGTGGTACATATATTCAATGGAATATTACTCAGCCGTAAGAAAAGATGAAATACTGCCATTTGCGACAACATTGATGGACCTTGAGATAATCCTGCTAAATGAAATAAGCCAGACAGAAAACATTGAAAACCACATGATATCACTTAGGTGTGGGATATAAACCTAAAAGCAACAAAGGGGACAAACAAACAGTGACTCATGGACATGTATATTGACTAGGGGTTACCAGAGGGTTGGGGAGTGGGGGAAGGAGGGTAGTAGATGGGGTAAAAAGCGTCAACTATGTGGTGACAGAAATAAATCTAACTATGGGAAGGGAACACACAATGCAATATATATGTGTCTTACTGTTAAATGTGCACCTGAAACTTATTGGATTTCATCAACCAATGCACCAGAATAATAATAATAATAATAATAATAATAATAATAATAATAAATCATTAAAATAAATATATAAATAAATAAAAAGATTCATGTGGGAACCTCAAAAAATCAATATTAAAAAATCAATATCATTTTCATACTCTAACAATGAACTTTCTGAAAAACGAATGAAAGAAAGTTTCTTTTCAACTGCAAGAAAAGGAATAAAATACCTAGGAATAAAAGTAATGAGGCATGTCAAGGAACAAAACACCAAAACCAACAACTACAAGACATTAAAAGAAATTAAAGAAGACACAAAGAAATGGAAAGATACTCTGTGTTCATGTATTGGAATAATTAACATAGTTAAAATGGATGTATTACCTAAAGCATTGTACAGAATTTATGAAATTCCTATTAAAATTCCAACAGCATTTCTTAAGGAAATAGAACAAAAAATCATCCAATTTGTTTAAAAGCATTAAAAAAAAAATAGCCAAAGGAATCCTGAGAAAAAAGAACAAGGCCAGAGCTATCACACTGCCTGCCTTCAAATTATACTATGAAGCAACAATAATCAAAGCAGCATGATATTGGCAGAAAAGCAGACACAAACCAATGGAACAAAATTGAAAGTCCAGAATTAAACTGTTGTGTGTATAGGCAGATAGTTTTCGACAAAAAAAAGTTGAAAACATACAATGGAGAACAGAAAATCTTTTCAATAAATGGTGCTAGAAAAATTGGAAAGCCACATACAAAAGAATAAGACTGGACAGCTACCTATCACCATATACCAAAATTAACTCAAAAATTGAACAAAGCCCTGAATATAAGACCTGAAATTATTGATTACATAGAAGAAAACATAGACAGTAACCTCATGGACCTTGGACTTAGAATTTTATAATTTTAATTTCAAAGGCAAGAGAAGTAAAACGAAAATAAATGAATGGGACTACATCAAACTAAAAAGCTTCTGCACAGCAAAAAATAAAATCATCAGCAAGGTAAAGAGACAGCCATCTGATTGGGAAAATATATTTGCAAGCAACACCTCTGAAAAGGGCCTAATATCCAAAATATACAAAGAACTCATATACCTCAATAACAATAAAAAAAAAATTAAAAAATGACAATAACAAACAATCCAATCAAAACATGGGCAGAGGACCTGTACAGATACTTCTCCCAAGAAGACATACAAATGGCCAACAGACACATGAAAAGATGTTCAACTTCACTAGCTACTAGGGATGTGCAAATCAAAACTAAAATGAGATAACACCTCATACTTATTAGAATGGCTGTCATCAACAGGACAAGTAATAACAAGTGTTAGAGAGATTGTAAGGAAAAGGAACTCTCATACACTGCTGGTGGGACTGCAAATTGGTACAACCACTATGGAAAACATTATGGAGTTGCCTCAAAAAACTAACAGTCAAATTACCATATGACTCAGCAATTCTTCTTCTGGATATTTACTCAAAAAACCTGAAAACATTTATCTGCAAAGATATGGGCACCACGATGTTTATATCGTCAGTATTCATGGTGACCAGGACATGGAAACAACCTTAGTGTCCTATGATACATGATTGGATAAAGAAAATGTACGTACATACAATGGATTATTACTCAGCTATAAGAAAAGGTGAAATAATGTCATTTGTGAAAACATGGTTAGATCTTGAGATTATCATGCTAAGTGAAATAAGTCTGAGAAAAAGTTGAAAATCACGATATCACTCGTATGTGAGATATAAATCTAAAAGCAACAAACATAACAAACAGAGACTCATGGACATGGAAAGTGGATTTTTGGTTACCAGGTGGAAGGGGTGAGGGGCTGATAGATGGGACCAAAAGGTGCAAATATTTGGTGATGGAAGGAAATCTAACTATGGGTGGTGAACACACAATGCAATATATATGATATACTGTTGAATTGTAAATTTGAAACTTATTGGATTTTGTTAATTAATGTCACCCCAATAAATTTAATAAAAAAATAATTACTATATAACCCAGCAATCCCTCTTTTGGGTCCTTACTAAAAATCTTGAAAACATTTAACTGCAAAGATATATGCAACCCAATGTTTATAGTAGCAATTATTCACG
This sequence comes from Pteropus medius, assembly GCF_902729225.1. Taxonomy (NCBI): domain Eukaryota; kingdom Metazoa; phylum Chordata; class Mammalia; order Chiroptera; family Pteropodidae; genus Pteropus; species Pteropus medius. The sequence goes on from NW_024342257.1 coordinate 4,642,477, forward strand.
GAATAATGGAAATAACCAGACTGTCATTTGATAGATTTGGATAAAGAAGATGTGATACATATATACAATGGGATATTACTCATCATTTTGAAAAGATGAAATATTGCCATTTGTGGATCTTGAGATTATCAATCTAAGCAAAATAAGTGAGACAGAAATAATTGAAAACCATATGATATCACTCATATATGGGATATAAAACTGAAAGCAACAAACAAGACAAACAGAAACTCACGGACATGGACAGTGGATCAATGATTATCAGAGGGAAGATGGGATGGGAGGAGGTAGATAGGGATAAAGGAGATCAAGTATTAAGTGAAGGAAGGAGATTTGACTTTAGGTGGTGAAGACACAATGCAATATTCATATGATGTATTATCGAATTATACACTTAAAACCTATATAATTTTATTAATGATGTCACCCCAGGAAATTTAATAAAAAATAAGATAAAATAAGATTTAGAAAAAGTAGTGCTGAGCCTGAGGCCAATCAGCAAAATGAACAGAGCACACTGAAGTAATTTGCCAGCCTCCTGAAACCTGCAGCCCTCCAAGAGTTGTTCAAGAAGGACTGCAATGCGGGTCAACGCTGGCTGCTTTCCATTGAAAGAGCCTCATGTTGTGTATGAGTTGGGTGGGGCAGGGTCTTAGGGAGACACTAGGGTGGGTCAAATGAATTTTACCAGGCCAATGTAGTCGGATTTGGCCATGTTTGGGGAAGACTCAACACAGGATAAATGAAACTCGCCAACTGGCTGCATAGGAGGAGGGCTCAACACAGGGACATTGGTGGCAGTTCCTCCAGCCCTCGACCTAAAGTCACACAACTTAGTTTATCTCTTTATTTCTCTGGAATCTCTTGAGTTCCTTTGCCAAAGCCTAGGATGAGAGCCTAGGAGTAAGAGAATCTGTGTCTAGGATCTTTAAGAGGATGCCTGGGTTTCCAGCAGCCTTTTGTCTAACCCAAATGGGTGGAATGCTATTTTTCACAGCTAGATATCGCAGAGGCTTCTCTTTCTAGCAGTTGTCCTCCAGGGTGGGAGGCCCAGTGTGGGGCTGGCATCTCTTGCTCCTCCAGGGGGATCTCTAACGATGGAACCTCTCAATTCTCAACCACCTCACAAGGGTGTGGAACCAGCCCATTTTGTGTCTCTGCCCTTCCTACCTGTCTCCACATGACTTCTTCTTTATATTTATAACTATATTTATTTATAAGACTTTTATTCAGCTAGTCCTTGGATGGTTCTTCAGTTTAATTTTTCTATAATTTATTTGTAATTTTAATGTGGTTATGGGAGGAGGCAAACACAGCATTTACCTACTCAGCCATCCTGACTGGTCTTCTATATAATATTCTTAAAATGACAAAATTATAGAAATGGATAATATAATGATAACTGTTATGAGTTAAGGATGGTGGGGTATAGAAGGTGGTTATTTTAATATAATTAAGAAATAATAATAGAAAGGATTTTGCAACAAATAATTAAATTTTTGAAGCAGGCTATTTTCTTGAGAAAATATTGCCTGATTACTTTAATCCTCTCTTTGTAGTATGAAGAATCAGAATTGACAGGCCAGATGTTTAGGTTTTATGTAAAAGAGACATAGGAAAACTACAAAATGAAGATACTTAGTTCTGTTCCTGAACATTGTTGGGGAAAAAAAAGTAAATAATAGGCAGATTGGTATCTGAATTTATCACCTCCGCATTTTGTCTCAGAGAGGGAATTTATAATAATCAGTGAGAATAATTGTGGTAGATTAAATGATTGGACTCAATTCTTTACACCTTCCTCTGTTCACACTTACCATAGCCTTATTGTGAGCAGAATATGATTCCTTGTCTCCTGACTTTAAGATCAGCTATGTAGGCAAAAATGACAATGGGCCACTCTAAATCTGGGCCTTAAGAGACTTCATATGTTTCTATTTAGCTTTTTATGCTTCTGCTATAACCATGAGAATATTTTTCCCCACATAACCTACTCGGCCAAGGAGGATGAGACGCAGATAAAATATAATGGCCCTGTGAGCCACAGCCCTGTAAAAAGAAGCAGACCTGCCTAAGCTGTCTCAACTTGAAGCAGATTAGCTAACCCATAGTTAACTTGAATAAGCATGGCAATACTAAACAGTATTGTTTTATTTTAAGCCATTTGTTTGTTATTAAAAAATAACTAATTGATAGAATGAATCTGAAGTCAGTGTGGAGTGCCTACCAATCTGGGGATAGTTACATCAAAGAAAACCTGGTAACAAAGTGCGATCAAAAAAATGGCTTGACATTTAGGTTTCCTTTGTCTCTGACGTGGCATATACAGAACCTAGTAGTAGTTAAATGTTTGGCTTGAGAATTTGTAAAATATAGTCACTAAAGTAGAATCAACGTGGCTCTGATTAGTGGGCGATACAGCTGAAAGTCCAAGCCAGGGATAAATGTAAATAAATTTCAGACTTCAGAGAGATCTATATTGTTCACAAGAACCAAGATACTGCCAACACAACTGGGGAGCACCACTGAACCATGACTAAGGCAAAAGAGACCAGTTTAGATATTATATCAGCTATAGAATTCAGTCATAAGTTTCTGCTAAGCAGAGTACCTAGATGGACAAGTGACATCACTCAGGAGATCAGAAATAACAGAGAATACATAGACTAAGGACCTCAAGTTCTCTTCTCTACTCAGAGTTCCCTTAAGATACACTTTTACTTTATAAGTCGGGGTTCTCAGAAAAATAAAATCAATTATGTGTGTGTGTGTGTGTGTGTGTATATATATATATATATAGAGAGAGAGAGAGAGAGAGACACAGAGAGAGAGAGACAGAGACAGAGACAGAGACAGACGAGAGACAGAGACAGAGACAGAGAGACAGAGAGACAGAGAGGTTTGGCTAATGTGATTGTGTAAGCTAGCAAGTACAGAATCTTCAAAGTGAGCACACAGACTTGTTACCTAGAAAAGACTAGATGTTGCAGTCCAAGGACAAAGGCAGTGTGCAGACAGGATTCATTCTTACTAAGGAGACCTCAGTCTTTTTTCTCTTAGTGCCTTTAGCCGATTGGATGAGGCCCATCTACATAATTTAGAGTAATCTGCTTTACTCAAAGTCTACCAATTTAAATATTAATCACATATAAAAAGCTCCTTCACAGAAAAATCCAGAATAATGTTTAACCAAATATCTGGGTTCCATGGCATAGCCAAGTTGACAAATAAAATTAACCATCACACTTACTCTCATGAACTATTAGAAAAGTAGTAACAAGCATCTGGTGAGTTCTTATCATGTGCCAAGCACCGTTATGAACATTTTGCATGCATGATGTCATTACTCTACCACAAAAAATAGGAGACAGGTATAATCATTGTTCCCATTATACAGATAATGAAACTAAGAGACTAATTACACTAAATGGCATATAAACTGAAGCAGTCTGGATTCAAACTTTTGCTCAAAACCAATATACTATTCTGCTATTTTAGTGAGATCTATGAGGGTAGAAAGATTATTTGAGAAAGTGAGCAATTTCATATAAGATAAAACCAGATTGGATTCTCTTTTGTCTTATGCTAACCAGTGAGTTCCTGCTCAGGACAAAAGTAACATCAGCCATAGACGAAAAGGAAATTAATTTATATTTTCTGTACTCTTATTTGTAGTGTGATCTCAATTTGTTACTCCATGACGATTACATATAAATATATTGGAAACTTTATTTTATATTTTAGGAAATAATTAGTTCTCAAAAAAGAGCATCTATTTTTTAACAGGTTTATTCTCTGTTAAGTAGTCATTCAATCTTGATTGAATTGAATTTCTGTTAATTAAGTTTGTCTTAAAATTTTATCTTGCTTCTCAAAAAAATGATATTCCCAGATGAACCGTTAGGCAATTAGGTAGCTATGAGCGACAGGAGCAAAGGCCCGACTCCGTAACCATAGAAATGACAACACTAATAGCCCAACTCAAGAGGCTACCCCTCAGCCCTTCCAGAGAAAAAAACTAATTTTTTAAATAGCAATATCCCTACATCCTGTAGTACAAGGAAATAAATGATCATAGCATAGCAACCGGTTTAGGCCAGCAACAAATGCTTGTGCAGTAAGGAGTATCTGACCTTCTTTTCACCTCAGCCTCATTATGCCATCATTATAATGTCATGCGTATGCCTAGAAATTCATAAATCTAATTATAACAGACAGAATTCTGGGATGGAACATGCCCAGTTAACAAACAATAGGTTCTATAACAGCCAAATGTCAATAAAAATGACTTCACACATCAATCAGCTAACACCACCCTTGTAACCGTCCATCAGGGCCCAAATATAAGACAGACCTCCCCATCTCTATGAGGCTACAGCCCTCTCTGGTGTAGCCCATTTCTCTCTTGAAACATACTTCAATAAATCTTACTTTTCCTAATCTTCGCTGATCTGTAATTCTTTACTGTGTCAGCAGAAAAGACCAAGGCTCCCAGTGTCACTAGGGAAATTGGGGACTTAGATCACACTCATTGGTGACAGAACTAAAAAAAATTATATTTGTTTCAAAACTAAATTTCTTTACTATTCAAATTAGGAAACATGGCTTAACACAGGGGTCCCCAACCCCTGGACCTCGCACAGCTACCAACCTGACCGTGGCCTGTTAAGAACTGGGCCGTATAGCAAGAGATGAGCAGCTGATGAGTGAGCAAACCTTCATCTATATTTGCGGCTGCTCCCCAGCGTTAGCACCACCACCTCAGCTCCACCTCAGATCATCAGGCAATAAATTTTCATAGGAGCACTGGTCCCTGCTGCAAAATGGTTGGGGACCACTGGTTTAACAGATCTATAATAAAATGACTAATCCACAGAAAATTAGTAAGGACATAAATGGTCAATTTAAAAAGAATTCAAAATGGTTGATTATTATGTAAAAACTAACTTTATTCAAAATCAAAGGATCATATATAAAAATAATAAGGTTTTAATTTTTCCCCATCAAATTAAAGAATATTATTGTCTACCATTTTGGTTGAGCATGGGAAAATAGACAATATCATATATTGCTGATAAAGTGTAAACTGATACACCTTTCTGAAGTATAATTTATCAGTACCCCCAAAACATGATATATTTTGACTATGAAACACTATTTCTAATAGTTTAACAAAAAATAAAATTAAAAAAGCAAACAAATCCACAAAACATATGCACTAGAATAGCAATTGAAACAGTATATAAATTAGAAAATTATATATTTAAAAGAGTCAAAATGACCAACAGTTGGGGTGTAGCTAAATAAATTATAGTGCTTTCATGCAATTGGATACTCTGGAAGAATTAATGATAGCATGTCTTTCTGTTTATTTACCTAGAAAAAGGTTCACAAATGTATTTCTAAGTGAAGAAAGCAGATCTATCTATTATCTATCTATCTATCTATCTATCTATCTATCTATCTATCTATCTATCTATCTATCTATCTATTTATCTATCTATCTATCATCTATCATCATCTATCTATAGAGAAAGCTTTAAAAATACATGCATATATACATGCAAACACACAGATAAAATATCTTGAAGTATATACCAAAAAAAAAAATAAATAATTTTTGGTAGTAGGATTATAAAAGATGGGGCATAGTGGGAAGTTTCTCTGTATTTTTTAAGCTACTCTTCAATGATTATGGGATTGTGTGTGTGTGTGTGTGTGTGTGTGTGTGTGTGTGTGTAGCAATGCTGTGTGCAGAGAGAGAGGGAAAAAGAAAGCAGAAAGAAACAACATCAAAGCGAGTTAAAAAAGATCCTGTCTAAAAGTGAAACAACAGAACAAGTAGTAACCTGTTCTTGTTTATGATTTCAGGAGCCAATAACTTTTTTGGTTATTGTCTTGCACATCAAAGGCCAAAATATGTACATGGAAATGATTATAAAAACTATTCAAATAATCTTTAGCCTTTAAAAGTTATTGAACATAATCTTCACTAATAACTATCATGTTACATCAAAATTAAATAGTATTTAAAATAATTAAAGCCTCAATCATAGACTAGTGATCATATATAAATTATAAGATAGCATTTTTCAGTCCCTTACTCAAGAAATTATTTTTATGAGTATAGTCTAAGCAGAGCAAATGATAGATGCAAACAGTGAATGGGGATTCCAGGTGGTAATGGGAAATAACTTAATAGCCTTCTTCCATACTCTGGTAATTCTCCTTTGAGATGTGGTTTCTTATCCAATTTCCAGTAACATTTAAAAAATTGATGTTCAGCCCTGACAGCTATAAAATGTTAAGTAATATATTTAGAAGTTTAAGATTAGTTTTTTACACAATGAACTGGGGTTGAAAAGCAGCTTAATTCAGAGATTTTGAATGGCTTTTGCAAAGATAGAAATAAAAACAGTATCTTTTATAACTAATCTTTCCAGTTCTTTTAATATATGCCTATATCTAAAGACTCTGAACAGGAATAATTGAGGTTTCCCCATTTTTTTATGTTGTATGTTTAGTAAAATATCTAATTTATGTAACCTAATTTTTGTAAGAAAAACAGACAACCAATTTAGGATAAAGGATCTAATGCTTTGGCTATGCATATTCTCAAAGTAAAGTTAATTTTCACTTTGGTTTATAAATAAACAGGCTTTGGGTGGGGATTGTAGCACCTCCCTAAGATAATAATCTGTCAATATTCTATTACTCATACTGGTGCTCCTTCATAGGGTGAGCACCATCTACGTGCTCAATAAATGTGAGATTATAACTATAAAGACAAGGAACTTATCTTTTTAGAAATCTAATTATTTACCATTAATAAAATAAGAAAAAAAATCTATTTGTTAATATATGAACATATATATGTTTAATTTGAAAAAAAAATAAGAGAGGAAGGATAATATATAGAATGGTAATATAAAGGCAACTAATTTGCTGAACATAGGAAGACTATTCTCTGGTTACAAATTCCATCAACTGAATATTATAGTACTTGAACTGGATATTCCCTATGGTGACTTATTGGTCTGATAGATTATGATTCTAAAATGTTTCATTTTCTCAAATCCAATATGTTAATCTTAATATGGTTTTATAGAGAACCTATCCCACGGAGAGGTTTGAGGAAATATTTTCAGATTGGTGATAATTTATATGCATCAATAGTAATTTCAGAGCTCTAGGTCAATGCATGCAATTCCTCAGTGTTATAGTTGAAGAGTGTATTGCTAGTGCTGTAATGATTAAAGATATTTATTTGTTGAGCCATGTCTAATTATATGCTAGGGAGTATCATAGTATAAAATGTAAAGCAAGATTTTGCCTACAAATTTCTTATAGTCTCGTTTATATTAGGCTTTGTTTCTTCTAATTGTAATATGTATATAAGTATACATCAATGAATTCTATATCTATAATTAGTATGATTAGAAAGAAAGTGGTGAATATGGTTAATTTTAACTAGTTTTAGGATGATTGAACTCTTGCTTAAAGTACCATCCCAATCTTTCAACCTGAACTAAAGTCTGAATACATGAGATCGAAATATCAAAAAAACTGTGTATTAATATACAACTCTCAAATAGAATATTCTTTCTATTTTTACCACATTTTTCTTTTGAATTATCTAGGCATAAAATGACAATTTGTTTGTATTAGAAAAAAGTAGGTATTTCAATTATTTCTAGAATACTAATTATACTATCCATTACATTAAGCATTTGATTTATGACTGATTAAAATGTTTTATTATGGAATACAAGTTCTTAAGAAAGTGATTTCAGGATTATTATGGCTCAGTCACATGACCAGGAAAAGTTTGTATAATATAGAAGACAACTATTATAATATAAGAGTGGCAAAGAGTTCCTTTAAATGTCAAACTAAGTATTATTGTATGCCAGAAAGACTTTTCAGTGTTTGTTACCTTACAAACACTCTGTAATAGGTTCTAAGGATAATTTTAATAAATGTGGATAAAGGATTTCTTGTCCAATATTTTTTATTGATAGCCAGTAAATTGGACATAAACAAGAAACTGACCATTAATTTTTATTATGCAAATAGTTCACTAAGGTGACTATTTCCCTACCTGCATATTTCTCATTTTAATACTGACAACTTCCCTGAAATAAGGTGCATACCAGCCATTAGATTCACTGTTCAGAAGATTTAAAACTTCAGAGGGCCTGTTAAATTCAGCTTTATGTTGGCATAAGTATCTGTAATTGTGTCAGTAATTTATATTTAGGGAGAACAAAAGTCCTCTTTTTCTTCTCTTTTCTTCTGCCCTTGAATGAATAAAGCTGCTTAGCCAGTGCAGGAAATTAAATAAACTAGTACTTTTTTTGTCATTTCTTTTCATATCTCAGTCTAAAGGCTCAATTTGAAACTAAAAATGTAGAATACAACATTTATTATATTTTAGTAATATTGTTTTTTTTTTAGTGGAAAGATAGCTTTCCATCTCAAGAAAATGTATTTTTTTTTGTAAATTTTAAAATGTAATAATATATATTATGAGAATTTTAAAGATGATGGATGGAGAAGAGACATCATCAGGAACCATAAACAAAATAAAGAGGAAAAACATTCAAGAGACTATTAGCCATTTATTACCTTAGGCCAATTAATAAAGTTATAGTTCTGGGATAAACTTATGGAATCATTTGGATTAGCCTTTCTCCTGTTGGTGGAAGTGTGTTTAATGCCCAGTGACAAAGAAAATGATAGAAGATTTTTACCCGGCTGTGCAGATAAGAAAGATATTGAAAAGTATATCTTGTGTCCTTATATTTATTAAACTTTTTGTAAGTGCACACCACCTTTTTGACCGGATTACTTCAGTAAAATGTTCACAACTAGTTAGAATTGCATGATTTCACCTTTGGTAGAAAAAATCTTGGAAGAGGGCTAGGTTGCATTTGTGAGAAATTATCGTTGGATATTTGGCTAAACACAACTGATTAATTTCATGTGTTTATCTACTCTCACATCTGAAACCCTACTATAATTACATTGAAAGTATAAATTGACAAAGACAAAGTGAATAGAAAGGGAGCATCAGCAGACAAGAGATGCTATATATGTTATTGAAAACAGAAAGTAAATGAAAAAAAGTGGTAACAGTCTTTGCAGGGTGGAGAAATCTACAATATAAAATGCCTTCAGAAGAAAATGACAATTTAAATGGATCAGTCCTCCCCACAGAACCTCTGAAAGCTTCAGAATTTAAAAATACCAAGTACTATTGAAAGTAAGGGAGAGGCAGTGTGGAGGGAGAGATGAGAAGGTAATAGTTGAATCAAAGAGAATTAGTTAAACATTGTTACATGTAGTCATTTGATCCCCTATAATTTCTCTCCCAGACAGAAGTGTGATAACTTTTTCTTCATCCAAGCAGAAGATTATTCTCTAGAGAAATTGGAGAGGATAAAATTATGAGATTTCATTAATGACTCATCATATTTTCAGAAAGAGAACAAAGACAGTAGATATAATTATACATTTTAAAAATGAAAAAAAAAGAAAAGAAAAGAAAAGAAAGAAAATAGTCTAGTTCTAGGACATTAATTTAAAAACAAAATAATACAAAACCAAAACCAAAAATGTTACCATGGCACATGATCAAAAAAATGTTTTATGCCTAAGGACAAAGGGAAGACTCAAAATTATCGGGGAGAAAAAGTCACATATATAAAGTGTAAGTAATTAGAATGTCATTAAACATTCTAAAAGCAACACCGCAATATAGAAAATAATGAAACAATGCCGTCAACATTCTGAGGATAAATCATATTCTGTACAGAATTCTATATCAAACCAAACTAACAATCAAGTATAAGGTAAGGGTAGGTCATCAAGAATTACCTTCTATGCACCCTTTCTCTGAAAGTTTCTCCTTCAAAATGAAAGATTTAAACAAAATAGAAAGAAGATGTGGGATATAGGAAATAGTAGATCCATGGATGGAAAGGAATTAAAGGAATTCCCAGAATCAACATTATGCAGCAAGCCTATAGAACAATGCTGGGAATGAGACAGGTGGGGGAAAAAACAAACAAACAAACAAACAAACAAAAAACTCCAGAAGTAGTTTTTCAGAGAAAGAAAAAGAAAGTACTGGATTGTTTAACATTTTTGATCATTAAGAAAATAATGTCTAAAGATGTATAATTACAGATCTGAAAGATTATGTGAAAATAATTATGGAAAGGTACATAGAAAACCAAGCAATTAAAAAAAAATAAGATGACTATTAAATGGAGAAAATTGTTGCACAGGAAAGAAAACACAGTCATAGTATACTTCTATGGCTCTCAAACAAACACCATTAACAATGAAAATATTGACTATCCATTTAAGAAAAAAATAAAGTATATAAATAAATTAAAAGGATGGGGAGAAGGAAAAAGGAGCTGTCAAGTACTAGAAATAAAATTTCTTCTGCTATAACAAAACATCAGAAAATAATGTCTAGCATTGGTTAATCAAACAAAACATTTTAAGTTCATTAAATGAACAGATTACTAAAATATTTGAAAGCAGTTGTTTCTGAGAGTAAAATTGATCATAAAGAAAGATGAAGTATTGAACTGTTATTATTTTACTTTTTTCTCAAATAAGCCTTTGTGTTTTAGATTTAGATCACATTAATGTATTAAATAAAAAATTCTAATTATTTTTTTAAGTATTAGCTAGATGTATGGGGACCATAGACATTTTATGATTTGTGAGAAGCAATATACATAGCAGTTAAGGCTACGCACTCTAGAGACAGGATGCCTGGTTTCAAATCCCAGCCTCAGCAGTTGTTGGCTTTGTGATGTTGAATGTGTTCCTTAGTTTCTGTGCCTCATTTTTCTAAACTGTAATATAAGGATAATAATAGTATGTATCTATTGTGATTGTCGTAAGGATTAAATGAGTTAGTAAATGAGAAGTGTTTAAAGCAGTGTCTGACACCATATAGTAAACAAAACATAAATGTTAGCTTTTATTATTGCTATTGTTTTTAATTTTTGTAGTTCATCATATTAATCATCTATAAATTGCTGCTACTCAGACCATAACGAGGGCAGATTTCTTAGTTATTTTAGTCAGAATTAGTAAGTAGCCAGAGTAGATGAAAAAGCAAAAATAATTTATTTTTAATAAATTTGTCAGTGGACAAAAAAATGGGCTTAAAACACATAAATGTTTACACACCACATATGTTTTTATCTATACTAAATGTACAGATGTGTTAAATAACATATATTGAATACAGGCAGAAGATAAAGAAGACCTTGTCATTTAAAATATGTAACAATGCAAGTTGAGTTTTCTTATAGCAAATGTTTGTGTAACTTGTCTTTCCAAACGGAAAAAGCCTTAGATTAAAGCTCTGGAAATTAAGCTCCTTTAATAAGATTTACTTTGACTTTATTGCTATATAATATTTAGGAAAAAATTCTGAAGTATTAAAAAGTAAGATGAATTCCCAGTAGTTATAACTTATGATTGTAATACCTATCTTAATTGTTTACCAAAACATTCTGTATCGTCAGCTTGTCCATTTGAGGACAAGCTGACGATACAGAATGTTTTGGTAAACAATTTATTAATCTAATTTGACTGTATGTTATTCTAAATCCAGAATTTTAAGAAATAAAAATAAAAATTAGATTTGTAAAGCAAAATATTGCCCATTGTGGGCAGGGTGTGAAGACCAAAGTTTGCCACCCTAATGCTTCCTTTTAGGATATTGATTTTATGTTGGTTATTAAAAAATAAAAGATTCCCCACTTTCCTGTTTAAGAGGTTCAGATGCAAAAAACCTGCTTCAGGAAGGAGACCTTAGCACAATTACCTTAGCATTAGACAGGAAGACTTTAAGCAGAAGCTTATTGACTAGATCATCCCATGCTCCATTGTTGTCTAGGTTATCTAGCAAAAATGTACCTGGCTTGATTTTTTACCTCGATTACCTGCAGAGCACCCATTTTCACCTTTAAAATCTAAAACCCATTCCCTCTTTTCTCGTTTGTCCAAAATGTCATGTGTACCTAATTTTGCCTCACTATTTTTGGAATTTGTATGCTTATGTTTATTTCCCATGTGCATATACTGAAATTTGATTTTCTCCTCTTAGTCTGCACTGTTTATTTGATTATTAGCTCAGCTAGAAGAACTTAGGAGGTGGGAGGAAAAGTGTTATTTTTTTAGCCCCCACAGATTTCATGTAGAAGTAACATTATACTTCAAAGAATTTCAGGTATATGTAGTATGAAGATGGAACTCCCCAACCAATATCAGCAAATATCAGTTCAGTTGAAATAATAAAATTTGTGTCTTTGCTATGTGAAGCTGTTACTACTAAGTTGACTGTAAATATTTTTTTTTCATTTTTTAAGTTATAATAATATTACATTTATTTTAACCTTCTCATCCTGTTCTTATTTTGAGCATTACTGATATTTCTAAGATGTTTGTATTACAGTCTGTAACATAGAACAAAGTAAGACTAAGTAGTTTATCCTCAGAAACATGACCTTGTCTTTGTTAATTAACACTCTGCTCTAATCAATGGAATTCTCCAGAAAGAGTGAATTTACCAAAAAGCAACAAACCTAAGTAATAAAAGTCTTACTTATATTGATTATTTGGCTTATCTCCTGGTGTGATTTGACTGGTGTAACAAAGTCTGAAGGTGACTTTGTGGATTGCTACTCTGAAGAACAAAGTGAAGTTCTGAATGTTCTGCTGAAAAATACACCCTAAAGTAAACCCCTGCATTGACCATGGCCCAAAATACCAGCATTTGTTTGGCTGAGTTACTGTCATTTAAACATTAAAAAATTCTAAGGACTTTTAATAACTTAGGTGTGTAAATATCATCATTACCTGAATAACATTATGTAGAAATTGTCCCAATACATGCTTCATATATGTAGAGATGTATGTGTTGTGTATATAATATATATGTAAATATATATATATTATGAATATAGTTTTAATTTTGAAATAATTAGTAAAAATTGAGCTTAAATTATTAGATCTGTATTTTTCTCAATCTTGGACAAGTTTCAGTTTTCTTACATATAAAATGATATTCGTAATACTTTCGTTACCAACTTCACAGAGATATTTTGAGGATCAAATGATACTACTTTATAAAAGAGTCTATATAAATATAGTACATTGGTATTTTTATAAATATTACTTTTATGCAAAAAAAAATTTGGTCTTTAGAAAGATAGAAACTTCCTTATTCATGTCTAAAGATGGTTTTTCATGCATAGAGAAACTATTTGGTTCTTATGTAGACCTAATAAGGCCTTACCTGACTTAATAGGAATCCCTTAAACTAAGATGACTTCAAAATTGCTCCAAGATAGGACAAAGGTACCAGACCTTTTTAAGCCCACTTGAATCAGTATTAGATGTGAACTACCCCTGATAAAAGGCTGAAGCAGATTTTTACAGCCAAAGACAGTTCTCTTAAAAAACTAACAGCATAGGACTACCAGCCAGCAACACTTCCAGCCACGGGGGAAATGAATCTTTACAGTTCTTATGGGAGATACATGTGTTGGTGTAATGCAGCCCTCACAAATGTCCTCCAAAAAGCTTCTAAAATTGTAATGTTGTTCTTAAGGAACAAATGCTTCTTTCTAGTAAAAGTTCATGGAATCTGAACATTTAAGAGTCTATATCAATTTTAATAAAATCAATTCCTTCCATTTCATATAGAGACTCACTATAAAAATTCAGAAAAAAAAGTTTTTGGCAATGATCTATTTGGAAAGAACTACTTAGATTAAGTTTTCACCACACTATTTGTTTCTCTTTTAAAAGTTTCTGGGTAGTTATTTCAGTCAAATCACATTAGTTAATCAGACATAATTTGCATTGAGTAATTGAATCAGCTTACCACATTGCAACAAAATGTTACTATTTTCTGAATCATTATGATAAAATAGATTAAAAAAGAATCTTAACTATTCTCTAAACAAGATTAATCACTTTTTAAAAGTTTGGTTTACTTTGTCTCTCATGTATTTTTTCCTTTTTTGAATTGTAGTGAAGTGTTTAAGCTTCGTACTAAGCTGTAAAAGTCTGAGGAATTTGTAAATAGTCTCTTAATATTTTGTATTTGTCTACAAAACACAAATAAGGATTAAGAAATTTAAAACCTTAGGTTGATCATCACAATGAAGACTGTATTTCACATAGACTCTTCAGCTATGAAAATAAGCAATAACTTATGTGATCAGAGTTTTTATGGAATCAAGAGGCAAGGCTTTCAATAGGAAATGGCCTTGAAAAGTTTGTTATGTTTCTCCTAACATATTAATTTATATGAAATCAGATTAAAGTGAACAAGTATGAGTATCCTAGAAAGGGCAGTGATTCATATAACAAAATCTTACAAACTGGACCTGAGGAATATAATAAATTGTGGATGGATATTAAGGTTATTATTATTATTATTATTATTATTATTATTATTTTGTCCAGGAAATAACTCTTCATCTTCATCCTCAATTATTTTACTTTCTCACTGTGCTTTAGAATTTATATAAGATCCTAAGGTATTTTTCAAGGTCAAGTGGAATGGAATCAATTTAATATACTTAAAGAGTGTTAATTTATAACACAGGTATTATGTTAAGTTTTTTGTATACAGATTTTAGCAGATCCTCACATCTGCCCCATAAGATAACATTATCATTCTCATTTAACTGAGGATGTGTTGGGTTGAGAGACAAATTAATTGCCCTAGGTTATATGAACAATAAATTCCAAACCCAGGACTTGAACTTAAGTTAGATTTGACTTTGAAACTTATTGTCGTTCCACTGCTAGATGCTGCCTCTGCATTGTCTTACTTCTTTGCCACCATTATCCTGCAGTTATCCTTCTCTGATCTACATAGCAGTGTGCCTTCCCCAACTCAGGAAAGAATCAATAACCCTGATTTTTTGAGTTTATGAATGGATCTAATGATAGATTCTCATTGAGAAATCACGACAGACTGACTTTCAAAACTCCATTTTTCTGTCATTTTTTAAGGGAAATTTTTTCTGGGAAGTTGCATGCTCTTTACTAAAAAAAAGGAATGATAAAAGGAGCACTTTGAAGATGAAGGGTATACTTT
This sequence comes from Pteropus medius, assembly GCF_902729225.1. Lineage (NCBI taxonomy): Eukaryota > Metazoa > Chordata > Mammalia > Chiroptera > Pteropodidae > Pteropus > Pteropus medius. The sequence continues at coordinate 4,657,628 of NW_024342257.1, forward strand.
AATTTTCTAATGTCATAGTATTCTTTTTCACATTGAAATAAGTGCTGTGAATCACAACAGACTTATTAACAAAAGAAAATCATTCTGTTGACTTAATTGTCTTTAGTGTGTGTGTGTGTGTAATGATATTCAACCAGGTTTCTAACAACAACAACAACAAACAACAATAATAATTACTTAACTTTACAGAAGTCTTTTGATGAAGTATCCCTACACTACTCCTCTACTTTGGTCTTTTTATTTCTTCTCTCTAATGTCTGTAATTACTTTTCACCAGGCAGCAGACTATTGGGAGAAATATAAGAAAGATATGGTTGATGGAAAATCCACTCTAAGAAATTTTACACTAAGTATTTCCCTACACTTTTCTCATTTTTATTCCTGTAAACATTCATTATATATTTCCCTACACTTTTTATTTCCCTACACTTTTCTCATTTTTATTTCCCTACACTTTTCTCATTTTTATTCCTGTAAACATTCATTATATATTTATCAAATTGTAGCTGTCCTGTCTTTTTGCAATGCTTACTTTTTATGTTAAAATGACAGTATTGCACTTGAAATCTAAATGTATCATCAATTACAATTTACGTGTTACTTTTCAACTGGTTATGAGTCTTCTAAAAAAAAACTGTTCTTAATCTCTAAAACACTGAAACTAGTATAAATCAGTGAAGTTAATATTAATAGTTATATAGTAAATCTCACTTTTCTTCATTTAGTTTATTTTTTGTGTATTGACATGTAGAATAAACATACTGTTTGCAATAAAAGAAAACATTTGGAGAGCAAATTAAGCACTACAAGTTAATTAAACCGTTAGTTGAAAATCACAAATGGTTTAACCATAAACTTGAAAATTAACTGAAATAATTGCTAATCAAAGAAATAATGTTGGCATTTCCTTTTCTCACTTGATGAAAGAATAATTTGATTCAATCACAAACTGATCTTTGATAACAAATATAAGTGGATGTTATATTTTTAGACTTCATATATTTTCCTTTTATTGAAATCGTAAACATTGTATGAATAATTTACCTTATAACTGAAGCATTAAACAAATCCAGATGAAAAACTGTTAAATATTATGCTCAGCTATATGCATGTCATGCCATTGGTGTATTAAAATACATAAATGGAACAATGGATAAATTAATCCAGCTTTTACAAATATTAGTCAATCTATTCAATTTGTTTCTAACTTGAACAGAGAAAGACCACTTAAGAACATTTTAAAACCCATATTACACAGCTTAAGTAATCTAAAAAAAAACTAATTGTACTGTTGGGTATCATACGTGTTGATCATTTAAAAAATGGTCACTTATCTGCTGACTATTGATGTGTATGTATTGAAGGAGCTAATGAGTTTTGGCAGCTGTCCACCATCATTGTCAGTAACAATGTATATGTGTGTGTGTATGTATGTGTCCGTTTGTACTAAATTAAGTGATGAGGTATGTGGCTCACATATGCAAACTGTTGAGGGACCAGAATTCATTTTGACTAGTTGAATTAGTTTTAAGGCATAAGATTCTCTTATAGTACTACTGGACAAATATTTTTAATACCTCATAACATGCGATTATAGAATTCATTTATATTAATTTTTTACTATGTCCATCTAACCTTTGTGTTTATTTTAAAATATGTAAATGCCATGTCTAACGAAAGTATGCAAAACCTTGGGAAATGAATGCATTAAAAACATTAATTTTTGAAAAGCATTAATTGGAAATTTAAGTCTTTACTAATGATTTGTAACAGAATTTTAATTAGTGGAGAAACACGAATATTGGTTACTTAGTACTTCTTTCTTTAGCAAGAATATACACTTGCCATCAAGATTGTAATAAAAAATTTTATATAAAATAGTATAACTTAGAAAATCAGATGAAGAGAAAATAAGATGCTAAATTAATAGTATGTATATATTTAAATAGTATTTTATAGAAAATCAGATGAAGAGAAAATAAGAGGTCTAAATTAATAGTATGTATATATTTAAATAGTATTTTATAAAAAAACAGTGGAAACATATTTTAAAGAGATATTCAAAAATGAGAAAACTAGAGGTAAATGAGAAGCTCTGAAATTATTTCAAGGTATGATAACAAATATAAAATAATATAACAGAAGAATAAATGATTTCCAAAAGCAGATTTATTTTAGTAAAAAAAAAATGAATCAAGGATTATGAAGAATCAGGATTGAAAAAATATGGAAATTGAAGGAGACAAAAAAACAGTCATGTATGTTAATGGAAGAAACTATGACATTTTCTCCTCCTATGTGAATTTTCTTTTCTTCTTAGAAGAACATGTTCTTAAAAGTACAATGAGAGTTGCTTCTTTTCAATATTGTTGAACTTTCTTGTTGTAGAACCTTATTTATGCAAGAAAAACCATAAATAGCTATACAAAGCATAAAAATAAGAACAACATATTTGTTGGCATCAGAGAACTATCAAGGCTTCAGGACTTGAGCAGTCAAAATTCTCAAGAGAAGGGAATTGAGAGAGGTGAACCTCAAATCTGTGCTACATTTCCCCTCAAGGCATTTGACAATTCTTAAGAGTAGTTAAGAGGCTGAGAAAATTAGTAGAACTTGCTTCCAGGAGTCTTAAATGTGGCAGATTGAATCAGATTTCAAGTCCAACCAAGGAGGAGTAACACTAATAAACATGATTTTCAGTTAGAAACCATGATGGGCTACATTCTACAAGTAAGGGAGAATTGGAAATAAACCATTTTATACAAAAGTTAAGTTCTAGGCTCCAGTCAGCTCAATGCCTGATGGGTGTAAGGTAATCAGCTTCCACAATAAGTACGTGTGAGAAAAAAAGTTTAAAAAGTTCTGCCTGAATAAAGACAAATTTTTGTAAATGTAAATTCTTATTCCAATTTTTCATAGACGATGTGTGGTATTAAATTAAAAAAGTTACCCAGTACACCAGTAATTCAGATCAAATAACCAAATACTGAGGGAAACATAGAAAACAGAAACAGATCCATAGTTCTATATATTGCAGTTATTAAAAACAGATTTTAAAATATTCACAATTAATATAATCACAAAATTAATATAATCACAAAATTTATTTTTCTGATGATATCATCAGAAAAATAAAACCTCTTCAAATGAGAATCTAATAAAAATTGCAGACCTCAAAAATAAAAGTGATTAATTTAAATAGTTGATTAAAAATTGCTGGAGTGAGGACTCATGAATTGGAAGATAGCTCAGAAGACAATAGGTTAAAGAAAATGGAGAGAAAAAAGGATAGAAAAACAGTAAAAGATATATGTGAAATAATGATGGAGTCTCACACATGTGTAATAGGACTACCAGAAATAGAATAGAGAGGGAATGAGGCAGATATATTACAAAATAGATAATGACTGAAAAAAAAATTACCAAAAACAGAGGAAATTCTTTAGTCCACAGATGAGAGAATAATTAAATACCCCAATCAGGATAAATTTGAAGGAAACCTGGTTGCATCATTCTGAAACTACTGAAAAACAAAGATGAGGTGACAGAAATAAAAGAAGCCAGAATAAAAAAGACATATTACACTCAAAGAAATAAAGCTGATATATAACAACTTAAGACCAATGAAAGAAGAAAAATAATATTGCTTAATACTTAAAATATTGAAAGAAAGTTATTGCCCAAATTGGATTTTATACCCAATGAAAATATTCTTCAAAAGTGAAGGCAGACTTCTGGTTTCTGATCTGACTTGCAAGAAGTGGGGAATTTTTCACTTTACTTTAACAAGTAAAAAAGCAGAACAAACAGAAAATTAACAGCTTATTGTAGATCTTTCAGAAAAGAGAGCACACAGGGAAAATGGCTGCCCCCAATTGGAGAGAGACAGGTGAATATAGAGAATTGCAATATACCAGAGCAGAAATCCATGAGTAGAAAATTCCACAGGAATGAGTACTGGGATAAGAAACGCTAAACTGTAACTGACAAATCACTGGATGCTCAGTGTGGACATGTCTAAGAGTTAAAAACTCTAGGAGTGTTTCTGTGAGTTTTAGCAACAGCATTCTTTACCAGAGTCTTACATTAAAAAACTGAAAAAAGAAATCCCTTCTGATTTTGACAGGGGGAGAGGAAGAATATCATTTAAAAATATACCAGAGGATTCTGTTTTTCTTAATAAAGTCTGCTCTCAAGAGAAATAATTATTCTAGAGCCTAACCACTCAGGCTTTATGATAGAGTAAACAATTATGATTAATATGCTAAGGGATTTAATGAAGAAAGTAGACAACATGCAATAACTGATGAATAATTGATAATAGAGATGGAAATTCTAAGAAAAAAAATAAAAAGAATGCTAGAAATAAAAAAACACTGAAACAGTAATAAAGAATGTCTTTAATGGTCAGAGTAGTAAACTGGATGTGGCTGAGAAAAGAATTGCTGAGTTTGAGAATACGTAAATGAAAACTTCAAACTGGAAATAAAAAAGACCAAAAGACTGGAAAAATTTAAAGAGAAAATTCAAGAACTGTGAGACAACTATAAAAAGTGTAACATATGCATAACGGGGGTACCAGAAGGAGAAGAAAGAGAAAAAAGGAACAGAATTATTTGAAGCAATAATGACTGAGAATTTCTCCCCCAAAAATGTCATACAGCAATCCACAGATCCAGAAAACACCAAAATAAGATAAATGCTCCCCCCAAAGTCCGCCTAGTCATATCATATTCAAATTGCAGAAAGTCAAAGATTTAAAAAAAAAGTCTTAAGAGAAGTCAGAATAAAAGAACCTTACCTATGAGAAGCAAAGATAAAAATCACATCCAACTTTTCCTCAACATTATGCACGCAGAAGAGAGTAGAACAAGAAATTTAAAATGTTGAGGGAAAAAAACAAAAAAACAAAAAAAACAAAAAACAAAAAACAAAAACATAAACCTAGAATTCTGTACCTGTGAAATTACTATTCAAAAATGAAAGAGAAATAAACACTCTCAAATCAACAAACATTGAGGGAATTCATTGCCAGTAGACTTATTTTGCAAGAAATTGGTGAAGTTCTTCAGAGAGCAGGAAAATTACGTAGGTCAGAAACTCAGATCTACATAAAGCAAGAGAGAACATTAGAGAAAGAATAAATGAAGTTAAAGTAAAAACTTTTATATTTTTGATTGTCATTTGATTAAACAGATGTAAACTTGTTCAAATGTTCAAAATAACAACAGAAACAAGGTATTTGATTATGTATGCTTATATATATATACATATATAAGTGTGTCTGTGTGTATGTGTTTGTGGATTTATTTATGCTTATGTATAAGTGAAATGAATGAAAGAAATGGTACAAAAGACAGAAAGAACTCAAACATTTTTTTATTATATTATACCTGTATTATGTGTGAAATTGTATAGTAATAGTTGAAATTGGATTTGAATTAGTCATAAATATATGTTACAAACCCCAAGAAACTCCTAAAAAAGTTTTAAAAAATGTAATTGATATGCTATGAGAGAAAATAAAATAATATAAAATGCATAATTAAAAAACACTGAAAAAAGTGAAAAAAAAAGAAAAGCAAGGGCAATAAATGAAAAACAATAATAAATGTGATAGAAATTATTAAAATATATCAATAATCACTTTAAATGTCAGCAATCTAAATAAACCAATAACATGAATAATTATATAGATGAGAGATGTTAGAGTGGCTCAAAATCGAGTCAATTACATGTTGTATATAAGAAACCCATTTTAAACATAAAAAATATGTAGCTTAAAAGAAAGAGGCTTAAGAAACCATTATAACACTAACCAAAAGAAAATAGGAGTAGCTATATTAATTTCAGAAATAGTAGACTTTAGAGCAAGGATATAGATGGGGGCATTATATAATGATAAAGAAGTCAGTCTTCTAAGTAGACATAATAACCCTTAATGCATATGTGCCTAACAGCAGAGCATCAAAATACATGAGGAAAAACATAGAGCTGCAAGTAGACATAGATAGTCTACTATTGTAGTTCAATACATTAACATCTTTTTATCAGAAATGGTTAGATCCAGCAGACAGAAAATAAGTAAAATTACCTTAGCAGAAATAGCAATCAATTATATACAATCAACATTTATAGACTATTTCATTCAATAACAGCAAATTACATATCTTCTCAAGCTCGCATGAAACATGTACCAAGACTTTACCACATTTAAAAATTTAAAAACAGAAATCATGCAATGTCTGCTCTCAGAGCAGAACGGACTTAAACTAGAAATCAATAACAGAAAGATAGCTAGAAAACCTCCAAATAGTTGCAGATTAAACAGCCTACTTCTAAATAACACATGAGTCAATGAATAAATCTCAAAAAGAAATATATATATATATATATACATATATTTTAAACTCAATTAAAACAAAAACACAACATTAGTATTTGTGAGATGCAGCTAAATCAGTGCTTAAAGGGAAATTTATAGCATTGAAACTAGAAAAAAAGAACAAATTCTATCTAAAGTAAGCAAAAGAAAAGAAATAGCAAAATTAGAGCACAAGTTAATATAATTAAAAGTAGAAAAATCAATATAGAAAATTGGCAAAACCAAAATCTGTTTCTTTGAAAAGTTCAATAAAATTGGTAGTCTTCTAGGCAGGAAAGAAGAGAGAAGATACAAATTACTGATATAACAAATGGAAGATACAAATTATTGATATAACAAATTACTGATATAACAACATATTCAATAAATATTAAAAAGATGATAAATGAATATTATGGCAAACTCTACATCCACAAATTCGATAACCAAAATGGAATGGACCAATTCCTTGAGAAACACAATCTGACAAAACTCACTCAAAAAGAAACAAATTATCTTAATAGGCTATATTCATAAATAAAATTGAATCAATAATTAATAACTTTCTAAAACAGAAAACACTGGGCCCAGATGGCTTCAATAGTAAATTTTGCCACATATTAAGAAATAAAATTATACAATTTCTTTACAATATCATCCAGAAGATAAAAACAGAAGAATACTTCCTACAGCATTTTTTGAGGCCAACCATATCCTAACACCAAAACTAGACAAAGACATTAAAAGAAAACTACAGATCAATATCTCTCATGAATATAGATGCAGAAATTCTCAAAAAAAATAGCCAATCAAATCCAATAATGTATAAAATGAATTATACAGCACAAACAAGCAGGATTTATCCCACGTATACAAGTTTAGTTCGACATTCTAAAATCAATATATCCATCACATTAACAGGTCAAGAATAACACTTCTACAATCATATGAGTACATTCAGAAAAATTACTTGGCAAATTCCAAAAAAATTCATAATAAAAACTCTAAATAAACTAGGAATAGAGCAGAACTTCCTCAACTTGATAAAGAACATCTACAAAAAAATCCTACAGCTAAAATCAAACTTAATGATGTGACACCAGATTTCCTGCTATCATCAAGAATAAGGCAAGAATGCTCCCTCTCAGCATTTTTTAAAAATAATGTACTGGTAATCTGAACTAATGCAATAAGAAAAGAAAAGAAAAGAAAAGAAAAGAAAAGAAAAGAAAAGAAAAGAAAAGAAAAGAAAAG
>NW_024342257.1:4665256-4692327 GCF_902729225.1 Pteropus medius
AGTCTCAAACAAGGTGACCTAAAAAGACCCACACCAAGACACATCATAATTAACAAGGCAAAGTTTAAAGACAAAGAGAGATTCAAAAAAGCAGCAAGAGAAATGCAGCTAGTTATACACAAAGAGACTTTTATAAAAATGTCAGCTGGCTTTACAAAATAAATTTCCCAGGCCAGAAAGGATTGGAATGAAATATTCAAAGTGATGGATAACAAAGACAAGGAACTAAGATGACTCTACCCAAAAAGATTATCAATTGAAATTTAAAATAAGGTAAAGAGCATCCTAGAAAATAAAAAGCTAAAAGAATTCATCAACAATAAGCCAGTAATACAAAAACAAAAAAGTTAAAGGTATTTCTTTACAAAGAAAAGTGGGACAACAACACAAAAATCAATAAAGAAATGGAAATAACTATGTACCTATCACTAATCCTTTTAGAAGTAAATTGATTAAATGTTCCAATCAAAGATATAGGTTAGTGGAATGGATAAGAAAAGAAGAGAGATAATAGGAGCAGAAACATGGCAGAGTGAGAGACATCCCTAGATCTTTCCCCTTGAAACAACAATCAGCTGAACATGTAAAACTCAACAAAAAACACCCAACTGCACACTAACATGTCTGAGTGTGGGATCTGTGCATAAGAACTACCACAGATCCGAACCCCGGGTGTTGGGTGGTGGACTTGGAGAAACAAAGAAGCTACCTCTCACAGACAGAGCTCCCTGTAGGAGGAGTAAGAGGGGAGAAGGTGCAGCGAGTTCCTTGAACAGCCCTGCCTGGGATAGCTGTGAGCTCCATGCCACCAGCAGCAGTTCCCAGGCATCGGGGCAGAAAGGAGAGAAGGGGGAATGGCAGAGAAACAGCAGTTGATTTTTACCAACCATGTTTGCAAAACGTGAGGCTGAGCCGCAGCCCATATCCCCAACCCAGATGGCCCCTTCCCTCCACATTCGCCGAGACTGAACACTGCAGAACCCCAGGGGAATCTAAGCAAATGCAACAGAAACTGTCGCTAATACTGACAGGCCCGGATATTGAGGGCAGCGAGCAAGATTAAATATCTATAAGAGGAAAATAGGCATTATTAAGACTTTATATAAAGCAGGGAGCCAAGAGACTTAGGTGTCACCTACAGGAAACCAAAAGAAAAACACCTTCTTTGCAACAGGTTAAAGAGAGAACTTTATATAATAAATCTTTCTGGAGAAAAAAAGCAGAATTCATTTCCATTAATGCCCAGGCGGAGAAATGGTTCATTAAACATCATGAACAACCATGATGACAAGGCAGTTCAGAAAAAAAGAGAAAAATTTCCAGAAGAAAAAGCTTACAGACATAGAAATATGTGACTTAAATGACAGCATTCAGGATGGTACTTCTGAAAAACTCAATGAGATCCGAAAAGAGTCATAAGAACAAATTCAAGAATTGAAAAAAGAACTAGATGAGCAGGATGAGTTCTTTAGCAAGGAGAAACCATCAAAAAGAGGCAAACAGAATTTCCAGAAATAAAACACACTGGAAGAGATGAAAAATGAAATAGCAAGCTTGGGAAATAGAGTCGACCGAATGGAGGAAAGGATCAGTGATATTGAAGACAGAAATTAAAAATAAATCAGAAGACAAGACAAATTGAAGAATGAAAAATAATGAAGTAGAAATGCAAGAACTAACTGATAGCATCAGGAGAGGAAACATATGAATAATGGTCATTCTCAAAGGGGAGGAAAAAGAGCAGGGGTTAGAAAGCATTTTCAGACAAATAGTTAATGAAAATTCCCAAATCTAAGGAATGAGCTGGAGATTGGAGTTCAGGAAGTCAACAGAACACCCAATTATCTCAACCCAAAAAGGTTTTCACCAAGACACATTGCATTAAAATAATCAAAAATCAACAGCAAAGAACAAATTCTCAGGGCAGCCAGGGAAAAGAAGACAGTAATCATTAAGAGAAAACCCATTAGATTATCTTCAGACTTCTCAGCACAAACCTTACAAGTCAGAGAGGAGTGGAATCGAATATGCAAACTATTAAATGGAAGGAACTACCAGCCAAGAATAATGTATTCAGCTAAGCTGTCCTTTAGATATGAAGGAGAAATAAAGACCTTTCCAGAAATACAATAATTGAGGGAATTCTCCACTATGAGGCCTGCATTATCGGAAATACTGAAAGGGGTCAGTTCGCCTAAAACAAAATGACAAAACAACAACAACAACAACAATGACAACACGAACACATAATTAGGAGTAAGGTGACTAGCAGGCAGATAGAAGCAGAGGCACACAACCCTTACTAAGAACAGGGCACTATAAGCTTAAACAATAAGAAGAGATTTGTTATAGCAAGATAGTAATGAACGTTCAGCATACATAGGGACAAATTAAGACAACAATGACAGAAAAGGGGAGGATTCAAACATCTAAATTTGCAAAGGGGAATGGAGATAAGGCACACGCAGAAGAAAATGGACGACTATATATATATATATATATATATATATATATATATATATATAAAACTATCTTTTATATATTTGTAATGGTAAACACACACCAAAGATTCAGAACTGAAGTATATAACATAAAACAAGAAAGACCAGAGGGAAAACCCACAAAACCAAAATAATAAGTAAATAAGTGAGTGAGTAAGTAAGTAAGTAAATAAATAAATAAATAAATAAACAAACACACACACATGCAAAGACAAGGAAGCAATGGAAACACTGTACTACCACAAAGCAAAAGATAAAATGGTCATATGAAAACCTCATATTTAATAATCAACCTAAATGTAAATGGAGTGAACTCACCAATTAAAAGGCACAGAGTTACAGATTGGATCAAAAAACAAAACCCAAACATATGCTGCCTCCAGGCGACACATCTCAGTTCCAAAGACAAATATAGACACAAAGGGAAAGGGTGGCAAATAATATTTCAAGAAAATGGCATTTAGAGAAAAGTGAGAGTAGCAGTACTAATACTGGATGAAATAGATTTCAAAATAAAAAAGATAAAGAAAGAAACTGAGGGACACTTCATAATGATAAATGGAATCATGAACCAAGAACACTTAACACCTATTAATATCTATGCTCCCAGGCAGGGAGCCTCAATATATATAAAACAATTACTAATAGAACTAAGAGGAGAAACAGACCAGAACACTATATAGTAGGGGACCTAAACACCCCACTGTTGGATATGGACAGATTATTCAAACAGAAAATAAAAAAAAAAGAAATAGCATCCTTAAATGACACATTAGACCATTTACAAAGCCTTCCATCCCAAAACAGCTGGTTATACATTCTTCTCTAGTAGACATGGAACATTCTCTAGGATGGACTGCATACTGGGACACAATCACAGCCTCAACCAATATAAGAAGGTTGAAATCATACCAACTGTATTTTCTGATCATAATGTTTTAAAACTAGAGATCAACTATAAAAATAAAGAGGAAAGAAACACAAATGCATGGAGATTAAAAAACATGCTCCGAAAGAATGACTGGGTCAGAGAAGAAATAAAAATGGAGATCAAGAGACACATAGAAATGAATAATGATAGTACAACATATCAAAATTTGGGGGACATGGCAAAAGATGTCATAAATGTAAAGTTCATATCATTATCGGCCTGTTTCAAAAAAAAAGAACAAGCTCAAATAAACGACCTAATGTTTCATCTTAAAAATCTAAAAAGGAAGAACAAATGAAGTCTAAATTCAGCAAAAGGAAAGAAATAATCAAAATTAGAGCAGAATTAAATGATATTGAAATTAAAATATACAAAAAATAAATGCAGCAAAGAGCTGGTTCTTCGAGAAGGCTAATAAAATTGAGAAACTCTTGACTAGACTCTCTAAATTAAAAAGAGAAAGGATACAAACAAAATAAGGGAAAAAAGCGAGGATATTATGACAGAAACCCTATAAAAACAAAGGATCATAAGAGAATACTATGAAAATGTGTGTAAGCCCAAATTTAATAACCTAGAAGAAATGGACAAGTACTTAAAAAGATACAACATTCCTAGACTGAATCAAGAAGAACTGGAAAATCTAAATAGACTGATCAGAAGTATGGAAATTGAAGCAATCATCAAAACCTAACAAAAAGTAAAAAATCCAGGACCAGATAGCTTCACCAGTGAATTCTACCAAATATTCAAAGATTTAATGCTTATTCTCCTCAAACTCTTCCAAAGAATTGGAGAAAAGGCAATACTTTCTCACTCATTTTGTGAGTCCAGTGTACCTCGATACCAAAACCTGGTAAACATAACAGCAACAAGAAAACTACAGACCAAAATCTCTCATGAACACAGACGCAAAAATCCTAAATAAGACACTAGCGAACCGAATACAGCAACATATTAAAAAGATTATATACCATGATCAAGTGGGCTTCATCCCAGGGGCATGAGAAAGGTTCAACATATGCCAATTGATTAATGTGTTACATCACATAAACAATTTAAAAAATAAGAATCATATGATCATATCAATAGGTGCAGTAAAAGCCTTTGACAAGATACGTCCATCTATGATCAAAACACTTAACAGAACTGGTATAGACATAATAACACTTAACATAATAAAGGCCATGTATGACAAACCCTCAGCCAACATTATACTTAATGGTGAAAAACTAAAAACATTTCCTCTAAGATCAGAAATAAGTCAAGGCTGTCCACTGTTACCACTGTTATTCAATAAAACTTTGGATGTCCTAGTGAGTGCAATCAGACAAAAGAAAGATATAAAAGGCATCCAAATAGGAAATGAAAAAGTTAAACTGTTACTATTTGTGGATGGCATGATTCTCTACATAGAGAACCATAAAGACTCCACAGGAACACTACTAGAAACAATAAGCAAATACAATAAAGTTTCTGAATACAAAATCAATGTTCAAAAATACATAGCGTTCTTATTCTCTAATGATGAAGTGCCAGGAAAAAAAAAAGTGGAAAAAATAATTCCTTTTGTAATTGTAACAAAAAGAATAATATACCTAGGAATAAATCTAATGAAACATGTGAAGGAACTGTATAATGAAAACTATAAGACCCTGTTAAAAGAAATCAAAGAAAATACAAAGAAGTGGAAAAATAGTCCTTGTTCTTGAATTGGAAGCATCAACATAGTTAAAATGACCATATTACCTCAAGCATTGTACAGATTTAATGCAATCTCCATCAAAATCCCATTGGCATTTTTGAAAGAAGTAAAACAAAAAATCATCAGATTTGTATGGTAGCACAAAAGACCCCGAATAGCCAAAGCCATCCTGAGAAAAAGGTATGAGGCGGGAGGCATCACTGTGCCTGACTTCAAATTATACTACAAAGTGACAATAATCAAAATGGCATGGAATTTACAGAAAAACAGACACAAGGACCAGTGGAATAGAATCAAGAGTCCAGAAGTAAATCCATGTTTGTATGGCAAATAATTTTTGAGAAAAAAGCCAAAAACATGTAGTGGAGAAAGGAAAGCCTCTTCAATAAATGGTGCTGGGAAAACTTGATAGCCACCTGCAAAAAATGAAACCACACTGTTGTTTATCACTAAACACCAAAAATTAACTCAAAATGGATTAAGGATCTGAATATGAGACCTGAAATAATAAAATGTATAGAAGAAAACATAGGAACTAAACTCATGGACCTTGGATTTAAAGAGGATTTTATGAATTTGACCTCAAAAGCAATGAAAATAAAAGCAAAAATAAATGAATGAGACTACATCAAACTAAAAAGCTTTTGCACAGCAAAAGAAATTGTCAACAAGATAAAGAGTCAACCATCTGAATGGGAAAATATATTTGCAAGCAACACCTTTAATAAGGGCCTAATTTCCAAAATATACAAAGAAGTCATATAACTCTATTATAACAAAAATAACAAACGATGCAATCAAAAAATGGGCAGAGGACCTGAACAAACACTTCTCCCTAGAGGACATACAAATGGCCAACAAACATATGAAAGAATGCTCAACATTACTAGCTATTAGGAAAATGAATATCAAAAGCACAATGAGATACCATCTCATACCTGTTAGAATACCTATAATCAGCAGAACAAGTAATAACAAATGTTGGAGAGAATGCAGAGAAAAAGGAATCCTCATACACTGCTGGTGGGACTGCAACTTGGTACAGCCACTATGGAAAACAGTATGAAGTTTCCTCAAAAAACTAAGAATTGATCTACCATATGATCCAGCAATCTCTCTACTGATTATTTACCCCAAAGACTTGAAAACTCATATCTGAAAAGATATTTGCACACCAATATTCATAGCAGCATTATTCACAGTGGCCAGGACATGGAAGCAACCGAAGTATCTATGATAGATGATTGGATAAAGAAGCCGTGGTACATATATGCAATGCAATATTACTCAGCCATAAGAAGGGATGAAATACTGCCATTTGTGACAACCGGGATGGACCTCGAGATAATCATGCTAAGCAAAATAACCTAGACAGAAAAAGTTGAAAACCACAAGATATCACTTATATGCTGGATATAAACCTAAATGCAACAAGTGAACAGGACAAAGAAACAGAGACTCATGGACATAACAGTAGACTATTGTTTATAAGAGGTAGATCAGGTAAAAGGGTTTTATGTTGTGGCAGAATAAAATATAACTAGGGTGGTGAACATATAATGCAAAACATAAATCACTTATTGTTTAAAAAAGCAAAATTAAAATAAAAATACTTTTTAAAAATAAATATTTCTCATTGCCTTCTAAAAAATTATTTACCGACATAAAGAATGAGATTGACAGTAATACATTCATAGTAGGGGACTTTTACACCTCATTGACACCAGTGGACAGATCTCCCAGACAGAAATCAAGAAGGAAATTGCAACCTTAAACGACTTACTAGACCAGATGTATTTAATTGATAGTTTTAGAGCACGTCACTCCAAAGAAGCAGAATATACATTATTCTCAAGTGCAGATGGAACATTTGCTAAGATAGACCACATGTTAGGACACAAAACAAAGTTCTGTTAATTAAAAAAGATTGGAATAATATCAAGCATCTTCTCTGACCACAATGGTATAAAACTAGAAAGCAATTACTCGAAAAAACACCTGAAAAATACACAAACACATGGAGGTTAAATAACACACAATTAAACAGTGAATGGGTTTCAATATGATCAAGGAATAAAATCAAAAGATACCTTGAAACAAATGAAAATCAAAACACAATGACTCAAAACCTATAAAACATAGAGAAAGTAGTTTTATTAGGAAATTTCATAGCAATACAGGCTTACTTCAATAAATAAGAAAAATTTCAAATAATCTAACCTTACACCTGAAAAACCTAGAAAAAAATAGCAAACAATGCCCAAAGTGAGTAGAAGGAAGGAAACGGTAAAAGTCAGATTGGTATGTGAATAAACAAAGGGTCCAAAAAAATACAAACGTCAATAAACAAGAGCTAGATCTTTGAAAATATAAACAAAATTGATAAACCTTTAACCAGACTCATCAAGTAAAAAAGAGAAAGGACCAAAATAAATATAATCAGAAATTAAAGAGAAAATACAATTAAATTTCTAGAAATACAAAGAAGTATATAAAAAGAAATACTATGAGTAATTACATGTCAACAAATAGAATGATCTGCAAGAAATGGAGAAATTCTTAGAAACATAATATTTTCCAAGACTGAGTCAAGAAGAAACAAAAAATCTGAACTGACCGATTACTACTATCAAAATTAAATCAGTTATCAAAAAACTCCCAGCAAGCAAACGTCCTAGACCTGATGGCTTTTACCAAATATTCAAAGAAAAATTAACATTTATTTTTTACCAAACTATCACAATAAAATTTAAGAAAGGAGAAGGCGCACAAGTTCAATTTCCAAGGCCATGATTACCCTGATTCCCAAATTGGACAAAGACATTACCAAAAAAATTATAAGCCAATATCTTTAATAAATATAGATGCAAAAATCCTCAAGAAAATGTCAGAAAATATAACTTAGTAATAAATTTAAAACATTAACTCATGTTGTATTTATTCCTGGAATGCAAGATTGGTTCAATACCTGTAATTTAATTTACATGATACACCGCATTAACGAATTAAAAGATAAAAACTATATCATTATATCTATTGATTCGCTAAAAAGTGTTTGACAAAATCCAGTGTCCATATATAATAAAAAGTGTCAGCAAAGTGGTAATAAAGGGAATCATACCTCAATATATTAAAGCCCATATATTACAATCCCACACCTAACATCACAGCTAATAGGGAAAAGTTGAAAGTGCTGTCTTAAAGATCAGGAACAAGACAAAGATGTCTACTTTTATTAATTATTTTTCATCATAATATTTGAAATCCTAGCCACAGTGATCAGACATGAAAAATTAAAAATTTGCATCCAAATTGGACAGGAAGAATTAAAACCATCATTTTTTTGCAGATGACATGATATTACATAGAGAGAACCTTAGAGATTCCACAAAAATAGACCATTAGAAATGATAAATGAATTTGGTGAGGTAGCAGGATATAATATTTATATTCATAATTCAGTTGCATTTCCATACATCAATAATGAACTATCAGAAAGATAAATTCAAAAAAAAAAGTCCCATTTACAATTGCTTTAAAACATATAATACAGAGAGGAAAAAATTTAACCAAGGACATTGAAGATCTGTATTCTAAAAATTAGAAGATATTGAGGAAAGATTGAAGAAGATACAAATAAATGGAAAGATATATCATTTTCATGGATAGGAAGAATTAACATCTTTAATATGTCCACAATACCCATAACAATCTATAGATTTGATGCCATCCATATTATAATACTAATGTTATTTTTTGCAGAACTAGAACAAATAATCCTAAAATTTATATGGAACCATTAAAACAAAACAAAACAAAACAAAACAAAACAAAACAAACAAACAAACAAAACACAATAGCCAAAGCATTCTGGAGAAAGAAGAACACAGAGTTATTATGCTACCTGATTCTACAAGGCTACAATAATCAAAACAACATGACACTGGTATAAAAGCAGGCATATAGTTTAATGAAACAGAATGGAGAGCCCAGAAATACCCATGACTATATGCTTGAAAAATGTATGACAAACAAAGTAAGATTATACAATGGGGTAAAGAAAGTCCATTTGATAAATGATGTTGGAAAAACAAAACAAATACATGAAATAAAAATAAAACTGGATCACCTTCTTACACCATATACAAGAATAAACTCAAACTAAGACTGAAATGTAAGATCTGAAACTACAAAATTCCTAGAAAAAAACATAGGCACCAAACTCTCTGATATTGTTTTTAGTAATATATTTTTCTGATATATCTCCTTGGGCAAAGGAAATAGAAGAAAAATAAACAAATGGGACTACATCAAACTATAAATGTTTTGCACAGCAAAGAAAACCATTAACAAAATGAAAAGATGATCTATCTAATGGGAGAAAATATTTGCTTATAATACATCTGATAAAAGATTAATATCCAAAATTTATAAAGAACTTATATAACCAATACCCCAAAAAACATAATTCAGTTATAAAATGAGCAAAGGACCAGAATGGGCATTTTTCAAAAGAGGATATACAGATGGCCAATAGACATGAAAAGATACTCAATGTCACTAATCATCAGAGAAATGCAAATTAAAGCCACAATGAGATATAATCTCACATCTGTCGGAATGGTTATCATCAATAAATCAACAAATAAGAAGCTTTCGTGATGATGTGAAGAAAGAACCCTCGTGCACTGTTGGTGGGCTTGTAATTTGGTATAGTCACTATAGAAAATGGTTTGGAGGTTCTTCAAAAAATTAAAAATAGAACTACCTTATGTCTCAGCAATTGTACTTTTGGATATTTATTCAAAGAAAACCAAAATACTAATTCAAAAAGATATATGAACTCCTATATTCACTGCAGCACTATTTACAGTAGCCAAAATATGAAAGCAATCTAAGTGCTCCTCAACAGATATTTGGATAAAGAAGTGGTACATATATACAATGAAACACCACTCAGCCATAAAAAAATAAAAATAAAATCTTACCATTTGCAACAACATGAATAAATCTAGAAAATATTATGCTAAGTGAAATAAATTAGAGAAAAACAAACACCATATGATTTCACATACATGTGAAATCTAAGGAAAAAATAAATGAACAAACAAAACAAAAACATTCATTGATATAGAGAACTGGTCATTGCCAGATGGAGTGGGGGTTGGGGCTCTGGGTGAAAAAGCTGAAGGCCATTTTAATGTGTTTAGTGGTATCTCATTGCTGTCCTAATAATCCAATTCTATAAAGACATATGATGTTGAACATCTTTTTATATGTTTATTTGCTATCTGTATGTCTTCTTCAATGAGGTCTCTGTTCAAGTTTTATCATATTTTAATTGAGTTGTTCATTTTCTTATTACTTTTAAGAGCTCTGTGTATATTTTATATAGTAGTCCATCAGACATGTTGTTTATGCAAATATTTTCTCTAATTATGATGCTTATCTTTTCAATCTTTTAACGATGTCTTTTACAGATCATGAGTTTTTAATTTCAATAAATTCCAGATGGTCAGTTTTTTATTTCATGGGTTGTGCCTTTGGTATCATATATAAAAAATCATCACCATACCCAAGATCATGTAGATTTTCTCCAGTGTTACCTTATTAGATTTTTATAGTTTTGAATTTTACTTTTAGGTCTCATTATTTTTTTTTAAATTTTATTTACTTATTTATTTAATTTTAATTTTATTTTATTATTACTTTCAAGTATACAGTACATTAATTAGACATTTATGTAGTTTATGAAATGATGCCCCTGATTATTCTCTCTTCCCTCTGGCTCTACACGTAGCCATTTATTTTTTATTAAATTTATTGGGGTGACATTGGTTAATAAAATTGTATAGGTTTTGGTGTACAATTCAATAATATGTCATATGTATGCTGCATTTATTAATTACAAGATTTTTGCAAAGAGTATAAAATCTATACCTATATCTTTTAATTTGTTAATGTGGTGTATCATGTAAATTGAATTGCAGATATTGAACCAACCTTGCGTCCTAGAAATAAATCCAACATGATCATATAGTTTGATCTTTTAAATTTATTGCTGAATTCTGTTTGCTAATATTTTGCTGAGGACTTTTGCATCTATGTTCATCAGGGATATGTCCAGTTGTCCCAGCACCAATGTTGAAAATACTATATTTTCTCTGTTATATTGACTTTGTTCCTTTGTGAATGAACAGTTGACTATATTTATGTAGGTATGTTTCTGGACTCTTTATTCTCTTCTACTGATCTGCTTTTTTTTGTTTGTTTTTTGTTTTTTGTTTTTGTTTTTGTTTTTTTTTTCTATTCGTTCAGCAGAAACACACTGTCTTAATTATTATAGCTTTATAGTAAGTTTTGAATATGGGTAGTATCAGTGCTATTGTTACAGAAACAAGACTGGCAAGAAACCAAGCACCACTCGGAGAGTTGGAGAACTCAGGTTTATTATGCCAGCGGTCCCAGAAGAGCTAGTGCTCTGAAGATCTGGGCTCTGAGCTTAGGGGTAACCTTACTTTTATAGGGCTTAACAAGCAAAGGCAATACATCTCTTATCTAGATAGAACAATCAAAGGGGAGGGTGAGTCTTTAGTTGATTTTGAGATCACTCTGCCCTTCAGCCTATGATGTCTACAGAAGCAGAACAAAGAGCTGATTACAAGGTTAGCCTTTTGAGTAGAAAATTCCTCTTCACTATGATTTTGTTTTTCTTCTATACTGTATTGGCTATTCTGGGTCTTTAGCTTCTCTATATAGAATTTAGATTCGGCTTGTCAAAATAATTTGCTGATATTTTGATTGGGATTGCATGGAATCTACAAATCAAGTTAGAAAATAAACTATCTTAACTATATTAAATCTTCCTGTCTGTTATGAACTGAATTTCTTTGTATACCCAAAACTCGTATATTAAAACCCCACAGGCCAATACGATGAAGTTAGCAGGTGGGGCTTTTGGGAGGTAATTAGTATTTAATGAGTTCATGAGCGTAGAGCCCTCATGAATAGAATTAGTGTCCTTATGAAAACAAGAGTGCTAACATACCCTTTCTCTGCACTCTACCATGTGAAGATACAATGAGAAGTTGACAGTCTGCATCTCAGAAGGGAGCTCTCAGCATAATTCAATAATGCTGGCACCCTGATCTCAAACTACCAGCCTCTATAACTGTGAGAAATGTTTTTTGTTATTTATAATCCACCTTAATCTATAGTACTTTGAATAGCAGCCTAAACTGACCAAGACACAATTGGTACTGAGAAATGTGGCTGTTGCTGTAATAATACCAAAAAATGTGGAAGTGGCTTTGGACCTGGGTAACACATAAAGGCTGGAAGAGTTTTGGGGTGCATGCTAGAAAAAGCTTATATTGCCATCAATAAACTTTTAATGATGATTCTGGTGATGACTCAGGAAGAAGAGAGCTATAGAGAAATCCGCAATCTTCTTAGAGAATGCCTAAGTTGTCATGAACATAACATTGGTGGAAATATGCATGGTAAAGTCCATTCTGATGAAGTCTCAGACAAAAATGAGGAATATGTTATTGGAAAGTGAAAAGGCAATCTTTTATAAAGTGGAAAAGAACGTGGCTGATTTGTGTGTTGTGTCTAGTGTTTTGGTGAGGTAGAACTTACAAGAGATAAAAGTGGATATTTAACTGAAGAAATTTCAAAGTAAAGTATTGAAGGTGTGGCTTGCCTCCACCTGACTGCTTATAGTAAAATGCAAGAAAAGGAAAATGACTTAAAGATATAATTGTTAAGCAAAAAAGCAACCAGAATTTAATAATTTGAAAAATTTCCACATGTCTATATTACCAAAAAATGTGAAAGCATGTTTGGAAGAGAACACCAAAGATGTGGCTGAATGACAATTTAACTAAATTAGTATGGACGTGAGCCATGGACTCAATCAATCATCTTAACAAAAGCCAGGAATAGAGATGAAATTATACCAGCAGAAATACTGAAAATAAATAAAATAAAGAAAATAAGACAAAAGTAAAGGGAGACTGTTGGACTTCTTAGATCCTAAATGACAGGACCATAAGACTATTTGCTGCCAACATGCAATATCCTTTAAAGCAAGGGAAGACTCAGAAGATAATTCAGAGATCATTAGGGCTGCCTCTCCCACCACAGGCACAGAGTGCACAGGCTAAGAGAGCAGGGATGCCTCTACCTCAATTTTAAAGGGTAGCTTCAATGCCCAGCAAAGATATGGAAATGAGACCATCCAGCAGAGAGCCAGAGATGTTACCTTCACCCCAATGGAAAATTGTAGCATGGCTGGAGCCATTTCAAAGAGCTACAGCATGAGTATCGCCCCACCAAGATCTCACAAAATTTGCCTTACTAGGTTTTGGACTTGCTTGTGATCTATCACCATTTTCTTGTTTCTTATTTCTCCCATTTTGGAAGAAAAATGTCCATCCTATGCCTATTTTAACATTGTATTTGGGACACACATAACTGGTTTGGTACTATAGATTTAAAGCAAAAGAGGATTTTTTCCTCAGGATTAATAATACCTCAGTGCTCACCTGTATCTGATTTAGATGATATTTAGATAAGTTTTTGGACTTTAGAGTTGGTGCTAAAATGAGTGAAGAGTTTTTGGGTTCTTGAGATGGAATGAATGAATTTTGCATATGAGAAGGACATGAATTTGAATGAGCCAGGGGCAGAATGATATGTACTGATCATTTATGTTTCCCAAAATTTGTCTGCTGAAATTCTACTTTTCAATGTGATGGTATCAGTAGGAAGGCCTTTGGGAGGTAATTAGAATTAAATGAGATCAGGAAGGCTCCACCTTCGTAAATGGGATTAGTGTTTTATAAGAGTCACAAAGAGATTGCATTCTTCTCTCTTTGCTCTCTGCCATGTGAGAAAACAACGGAGTCTGGTGTCTGCAGCCTTAAAGTGGGCTCTCATCAGTACTTGACAATTCTGGCACACTAATCTTAGATTTCCAGTCTCCAGAACTATGAAAAACAAATTTCTGTTGTTTATAAGTCAGTCATTCTACAGTACTTTGGTATAGTAGCCTGAACTAAGACACAGTTGATATAAGGATATCCAAACCTAAAGAATTTTTATGAGTTTGTTTGAATCAAAATGGGTGTCAATTGCACGAAGAAATAATGCAAATTCTCCAGAGAATTATAGTTTTGCTGTTTTTTTTTTTTTTAATGCATTTGAAATCGAGGAACCATAACAACATTACATAAAGGTGATAGAAAGTAATGTGAGGATTGGATTACAGGATAGTTAACAAGATTATGTGCTCTCTTGAAGATAGATTATTTCAAAGGTGTGTTAACCTAAATACACAAAAACAATGGACAGGGCTTGCTCAATGGAAAGATAAACCTTTTATTAAAATAGTTATATGTCTGGGGTGTGAGTACCTACCATGATCTGCTCAGTTAAAAATTTATGATCAGATAACCTTGTGAGGTTACTTTTGGTAGAACCCATTTTTCATTCATAATTCCCCATTTTTCATCCTTAATTAATCCAAAGGATATACTTGTTAAGAATGTGGTTCTGGGCAAAGATATGCTAACGGCCAACTTCCGCTTCTGTAATCTGCTTGCTTGTTTGATGTTAACTAGGCTGTGGTTAATCTGTTTGCTTCTTTGATGTTAAATCAGGGTGTGGTTCTAGGTTTTATAAGCTGCCTCTTTTGGGAGCTCGGGGCTGATCTCCTCGAACCCTGCATGGTAGAGAGTCAGTCTCTGGCTGGCTAATAATGACTCATAATTCATCTCAATTGGCTCCTTGGGTTTTAGAATTGATCGTGCCATAACGCACTGATAACCAATCATTTGGTTGGATGGTGTGGTCTCATAGTACTAAGAAGGCTCATTCTTAGTAAGTCTCAGTATCAACACTGTCTTGCTGAAATAGTAGATCATTGTAGATAAGGCAATATTGTAACTTTTCCTCAAAAGGAAAGCTGACAGATAAATGGAAGGCAGTCAAGTATTATGGCCTTCACTGCACAAAACCCTCTCAATCATTTGTACTCTGTGAACCATCATGATCTGAGCTTTACTATCTGTCTCATTTTTCCTGTATTTTACATCTAGTATAACATTTACAAAAGCCATGAAGAGTATTGTTATCTTATGCATGTTTAGTAATCATAAACAGTTGGACTATATAGAAAAACCCAAAGAACAAGTATAACTATAACTATGATTAATATCATTAGCAGAGAAGTAAAGACAACCAAATAATTGGTTTCTGAGTTAAACATCAATCCATAAGTATATGGGCCTTTTCAATGTCTTGGGATATTGTATTGTAGCAGCCAACCCCCTATAGACACATGGACCACCAGAAATCAGTGAGTTATAGGAAACACACTCTCTATTCAGCCAGCTGGGTCTGCCAGGGGTAGGAAGACCCCAAATCAAGCAGCCACGAAATGTAGAGGTACAGGGTTTTTAAGCCCTCAACCACTATTCTTCATCCTGTTTGAACGCACAAATCTATTTTTCTTCTTTTTACTAACTGTCAACCCACAGGTCAGTTGTGTAAGCGGGGGTACAGAAGCAAAAAGCTTATTGTTAGAGCGTTTTCATCTCGAAGACATAAGTACAACTACCCCCACTGTTATCTCAATGCCATTTGCTTGGATGATCATTTTCTACCCTTTCTCTTTCAGTCTATATTTCTCATTGCAGCTGAGATGCATCTTTTGAGAGCAGCATATTGCTGGTTAGTTTCTTGGGGTTTTTTTGTTTGTTTGTTTTTTTGGATCCAATCTGATAATCTGTGCCTTTGTATTGGTGAGTTCAATCCCTTTACTCTTAGAGTGATTATTAAAATATGAGGTTTTCCTATAGCCATTTTATCTTTTGTGTCCTGTAGCTCATTGTCTCCATTCTTTCTTTGTCCTTGTGTTTCTGTCTATTATTTTAATTTGGTGATGTTTTAAGGTTTTCCCCTCTGTTTCCTCTCTTTCCTCTTGTTTTATGTAATGTGTCTCAGTTCTGGATTTTTTGTGTGTGGTTACCATTAAGTTTATGTAAAGGAAAGGTGTACATATACATATATTGTGACAGCCTGCTGAAATGTGAAAAGGTTAAAGGATAATTAAAACCTGAAACTGGACAAAGGAAGTCTATACCTTAGGCCTAGTTTCTGGAACCCCTAACCTCATTCTGTTAATCAGGAAACTTGTAACAATGAGCTCATATGCTAACTGCCAATTTTAGCCTGTGTAACCCTGCTTGCTTGCGTGGCATGAAAAATAATCAATTGTATATAAGCTGAAAATTACTGTTTGGCCATCACCCATGGGAACACTGGCTATTGCCCATGGGAACATAGGCAATCACCCATAGGAACATAACATTCTAACAACAAGCTTTCTGCTTCTGTACTCCCCGCTTGCACACCTGACCAGTGGGTTGACAGGTAGTGAATAGGAGAGAAATAGACCTTTGTGTTTAAGATAGAATGAAGAATGGGATTTAGGGCTTAAAAACCTTGTATCTTGGCATTTCAGGGCTGCTTCTTTGTACAGGACAGCCACCGGCTAATAAACAGACTTTGAGAGCATACTTGGTTTGGTCTATTCTATACAGGCCACAACACATATATATATATAGAGACATATATATATATATATATATATATATGAGTATACACACACACACACACACACACACACACACACACACACACACATACATACAGTAGTCCTTTTTCTTCTGCATGCCCCTTCTCTCCATTCCACTTGATATATTCGGATCTTTGTATCCTCCCTTTTTCTGCTTTTGTTTTCTCATATTATCCCTCGTTATGCTGTGTGTTATTTTCTAAGTTATGCTAGCTGTTGTCTTTTTCTCGTTGTAAAGTTTTTCTTTGACCTTTAAGAATCATGTAATATTTAAGCTTATAATACATGATTCTTAATAAAGGTTGCACATTTCTGCTTCTGTCTGCTTGTTAGTTATCTTACTCCTAGTTATGTAATTTTTTTTTGTTGTTCTTTTGTTTCAGGTAGAATGCCCCCCTTCGATATTTTATGTAATGCAGGCTTTGTGGTGAAAAATTCCCTCAGGTTTGGTATGTTTGAAAAGGTCTTTATTTCTCTTTCATATCTAAAGGAGATCTTTGCTGGATATATTATTCTTGGCTGGTAATTTGTTTCTTTCAATATTTTGAATATCTGGTTCTACTCCCTCCTAGCTTGTAAAGTTTGTGCTGAGAAGTCTGATGATAAATTAATGGGTATTCCTTTGTAGTTTCACATCTTTTTTCTGGCTGACTTGAGAATTCTTTCTTTGTCATTAATTGTTGACAATTTTAATATACTCTGTCATGTAGAAGCCCTTTCTAAGTTGAGATACTTAGGTGTTCTGTTTGCTTCTTTGATTCAAGGATCCAGTTCTTTCAATAGGTTTGGGAAATTCTCTTTGACAATTTGTTTGAATAGGCTCTCTGTTCCTATATCCCTCTTTTCTCCTTCTGGTATACCCATTATTCTTATGTTGCTTTTTCTGATGGTGTCAGATAGTTCTTGTAGAGTTCTTTCGTTTTTTCATTCTCAAGTATCTCCCTTCTATCTGTATCATTTCCAGATTTCTGTCTTCGATCTAACTCTTTCCTCCATCTGGTCTGCTGTATTTCTTAAACTCACTATTTCATTCTTCATCTCTTTTAGTGAATTCTTCAACTTCAGACACTCTATTTGATCTTTTTCTTTTTTTTTTTTTTTTTTTAGAGTTTTAACCTCCTTGGTACAGTATTCCTGTTGTTTGTTAATTTTGTTTCTATGTTTTTTAAACTGTCAATCGGAATTTTCTTGCATCTCATTGAGTTTTTTCAAAAGTGTAATCTTGAATTGATTGTCATTTTAATTACATATTTCTATATCTTTAAGCTTATTTTTTGGAGTTGTTCAGTTTATTTCTGAACAACCTTGTCACTTGGGTTGTTCATGGTATCTGAAGGACTATTTTTTTGCCTAGGCATTAATGGGAATATAATCTCCTTTAAAAAACAAAAAAATATAGAGTGATCTCTTTAGCAGTTTGATAAGAAAAGCTTTTTCTTTTGTTTTCTAGTAGATGGTATCCAAGCCTCCTGTACTGCCCAAGCCTGCTGGATTTCTACTTTGAGGTTAAGAATATCCGTTATCTCTGGAAAGTTGTATATTTCCTCTGTGACCAGGTTGCTTCGGTCCCAGGCTTCCGCCCCCGTGTGAGAATATGAAGGGCGATGGGAGTTGGAACTTCTTAAAAGGCTCTGAATCCTCGGTACTGTTCCAACTGTCAGGTGCAGTGCTTCACTGCTGCTCTGCAAATCAGCCTGACTGGATGGAAGTGGGGTGAATTGGGAGAGGCCAGCTTTGTGTGTAATTGTTTTCCTTCTAGTAATGCTGGCTTAGGCTTCAGCTGCTTTGCATCTATATCCCCTCCCCTATCTTCTGCACTGGCTGTACTATATGTTTCAGTTCTGGCTGTGCAAAATTCACTGGGGCTCACTACTTGTTCTGGAAGGTACAGCAGGGTTAAGGCACTCTCTGGGATGTTAATGGGAGGTGATCATGCTTCCTGACTCAGCTTTCTGCCTGGCCAAGTCAGTTGCTAAGACACAGCTATTGCTCCTCCATGCTCAGTCTCAGCCTTAATCTCTGCCCTGGTCACTGGGCTCTGCTGAATGGAATATGCTTATCCCTCAGGCAGGACACTTCAGGGCTTCCAAGAGCCAAGAAACTACTACCGCATTGTACTCCCCCCCCACCCCGCTCAACCTGCCGGGAGCTCTAGGCTGGGGCTCCCTTTTGCAGTACCAGGCTTTGTTTCTTTTTCTCTTCCTACCTCCCTGTCTTGTGCATGACTGGCCCACCTTCAGATATTCCGATACGCAGATCTCTCTCAAAAGTGTTTATGTGCAGCTTGGGTATTATTTGTCGGGATATAGGTGTTCAGCTCCTTAGAGTTGCAGTGGAAGAGATCAGGGTAGATTCCTCATGCAGCCATGTTTCTAAAGTCTCCTGAATAATTGTTTTTAAGTAAAAGGTTTGTCTTTGCCTTAAGCAAGCCCTGTTCATTGTTTTCAGACACTTAGGTTAACAGACTTTTGAAATAAAGATAAACATCCCCAAGAGAGCGCATAATCTTGCTAACTATCTTATAATCCAATCCCCACATTTCTTTCTACCATCTTCACATAATCTTTATGGCACTACCTTAATTTCAAGTGCATAAAAGAAACTGTGAAACATTCTCTGGAAATTTGAAACCTTCCTTCCTGGCAATTGTCAGTATTGGCTAAAATAAACTCATAAAAATTCTCCACATGTTTGGATGTTTTTACATCAACATTTACTTGGTGTAGTCAGCAGGATTTCAAAGCATTCTACCCAGCGCCACTCTGTAAACCTATACTTGAGTCTAGGTACAAACAAGGACCCATTGTTCCCCACCAACTCCCAGCTTTGCATTGGGCAAACTTGGGTGAGTTTTATCTTGGAATCCTGGATGTCATGGTTTAAAATAACAATTCTATGACTTTATTTAAGCTACTTTTAAAAAATCCTCAAGATGGATAAGGGTTGATGTAGCCCAGAGAAAGGAAAAAAAAAAAATGGATCACTGGATTTTAATTTTGGCCTTCTAATTGGATTGCTAACTGAGAGACTGAACAAAATCTTTGCTTGTTAAATAAGAGACTGAACTTGCTTTACTTCCAAAAGAGAAAAGACAATTGCTTCTGTAACTCAAATAGCCAATGGGATGACAGTATTTCTTGTAGACTCCCAAATCTAGGGTGGCAGAGATAGGCACCAACAAGGCATCCAGTGCAGTATTACAATCAATCCCGGAGAAGCCAGTGACAGCCCCAGGGAGAGTTTTTTGTTTGTTTGTTTGTCCATTTGTTTTGCTTTGCTGTTTTGTTTTGTTTTGTTTTGTTTTGTTTTGTTTTGTTTAGTGAAAGACAGTATGCTCTGGAATAAATTCACTCTGAGAGAAGGGTCCAAGTCTTAGAAAGTGTTGTGGTTCTTGTAGTATCTAGTAAGCTCTCTCTTGACCTTTCCTCAGGAATTCTTAGGTGACTAGGAATCTTTGTGGGGTTGCCTGAGGGAAAAAAAAAATTTCCTCTAGGAAGTGAAGCAGGCATATAGTGATATTCGCTGTATTTGGCTTGTTTGGAAACACGCATGTAAAGATCGGATATCCCTAGAAGTTTATACGTATCTCAAAATTAATATTGGAAATAGTGTCTCTGAGGGTGACAAGCCCAGAACAGTCACCTCCCCATTAATATCCCTACAGAAAGATGTCCAAGATGAGAATACTTTGATACCTCTAAATTAATCCTTTCAGCACATAATTTGAAAATTCTGGCTATAACATTAGGCAGAATGGATGGAAGGTATATTTAATTGATCCCTCAATGTTTCAAAAGTATGACTTAGATAAATGAATCAATCTATGATATGGTTTAGATGTTAACCCTATTCTTCGGGGTATTAAAAATAGCTGTCCTTATTTCAAAAGGGCAAATGTCATTTGGAACTTTTCTTGTCAAGGACAGATATAAATTGTAAATGCTTCCAAAACAAAACTTGGATTCCACTGTTCTATTATAAACTAGATGGCTTTCTTATGGCTAAAAGGTCTCTGCGCCTGTATATATGTGTCTATATATGAATGTTGTAAATGTGAGATTTTTTTTTAGCTCCAGATATTATTAAAAATTAATTTAAAAATTAAAATTAATTGATATAAAGGTAAAATCTTATAAAAATCAGATATTCTAAAATTCTCAGGCACATAGAAACTGACTCAAATGTTTCTCAGTTCATACGATCTAAGAATAATTCTTGCGAGTGACATCAGAAGCAAGGCAGAGTGAGAGATGTCCCTAGACCTCTCCAGGTGAAACGACAATGAGCTGAACATCTAAAACTCAACAAAAAACACCCAACCTGTACACAAGTACGTCTGAGCGAGGTATCTGTGAATAAGAAATACCAGAGGTCAGAACCGCAAGAGTTGGGCGGTAGACTAGGCGAAACAAAGAAGCTCCCTTTTGCATCCCCAGCTCCTTGCAGGAGGAGGGGGAGGGGAGAAGATGTGACAGGTTCCCTGAAAGGACCTGCCTGAGAGAGATGTGAGCTCCACGCATCAGCAGTGCCCAGGGATCAGGGCAGAAGGCAAAGGGGAGATTGTAGAGAAGCAAAAGCATATTACTATCAGCTGAGGTTGCAAAACGTGAGGCTGAGCCACAGTTCCAACCCAGAGGGCACCTCCCCACATACGCTCTAAGAATGAATATCGTGGAGTCCCAGGAGAATCTCAGCAAATGCTACTGAAAGTGTCGCTAACACTGACAAGAACTGAGGCTGAGAGTAGTGAGTGTGATTGATATTTATAAGAAAAAAAAGGCATTTTTAAGAATTTATATAAAGCAGGAATCCAAGAAGCTTAAACACCATCTACTGGAAACCAAAGGAAAAAACAAAAAAACAAACAACAACAACAACAACAACAAAAATAAAACTCCTTCTTAGCAACAGGCTAAAGAGAGACCTTTATATATAAATCTTTCTGGGGGAGAAAAAGAAAAAAAGCAGAATACACTTCCATTATTGCCCAGGCAGAGAAATAGCCTATTAAATACCATGAACAAATAAGGTGAAGACAGCTCAGAAAGAAAGAGAAAAATCTCCAGAAAATATGCTTAAAGACATAGAAATATGTGACAGAAATGACAGAGAATTCAAGATGGAAATTCTGAAAATAACTCAATGAAATCTAAAATAATTCATATCAATAATTCCGGGAATTGAAAAAGCAGCTAGATCAGCAGAATGAGATTTTAAGAAGCAGATTGAAACTCTAAAAAATAAAAAAAAAAAATAAAAAATAAAAAGAAATAGAACTTCTGGAGATGAAGAATACGCTAAATAATATGAAGAATAAAATAGCAAGCTTAGGAAATATCGTTGACAAAATGGAGGAAAGGATCAGTGATTTCGAAGACAGAAATCTAGAAATAAATCAGAAGGAAGAAGAGAGAGACTGAGGAAAGAAAAATAAAGAAAGAGAAATACAAGAACTAGCTGATACCATCAGGAAAGAACACATAAGAATAACAGGCATTCTCAAAGGGGAGGAAAAGGAAGAGATACTAGAAAGCATTCGCAGAAGACAAAGAATTGACGAGAATTTCCTAAATCTAAGGAATGAACTGGAGTTTGGAATTCAAGAAGTCAACAGAGCACCCAATTATCTCAACCCAAAACAGTATTCTCCAAAACATATTATATTTAAATTATCAAAAATTAATTTTAAACAATGAATTCTCAGTTTAGCCAGGGAAAAGAAGATGGTAACCTATAAAGGAAAACCCAATAAATTTCATCGGATTTCTAAGTACAAACTTTGCAAGCAAGAAGGGGGTGGAAACAAATATTCAAACTATTAAAAGAAAAAGACTGCCAGCCAGGAATAATGTATCCAACAAGGCTCTCCTTTAGATATGAGGAAGAAACAAAGACCTTTTCAGACATACAAAAATTGAGGGAATTCTCCACTAAGAGGACTGCGTTACAGGAAATATTGAAAGGAGTTTACTAACTTAAAATAAAATAACAAAATAATACATAACTACGAGTAAGGTGACTAGCAGACAAATAGAAGCAAAGGAGTGCAACATTTCTTAACAACAGGCCGTTATAAGCTTAAACAATAAGAAGAGATTTGCTATTGCAAGATAGTAATGACTGTTCAACCTAAATAAGAACAAATTGAGACAAGACTAACATAAAAGGGGAGGTTTCAAAGACCCAGATTAGCAGAGTGGACTAGAGATAAGGCACACACAGAAGAAAATGGACTGATATATATATATATATATATACATATATACATATATATATATCATCATTTACATATATATATATATATATATATATATATTATATATATATAATATATATATATATATATGTAACTTTTACATATTTGTAATGGTAACCACAGGCCAAAGACTCAGAACTAAAGTATATAACATAAAACAAGAAGGACCAAAGGGAAAATCCACAAAACTCAACCAAGAAAAAAACAAAAACAAACAAACAAACAAACAAACAAATGAACGAACGAACAAAACCCAGAAACATAAGGACAAGGAAGCAATAGAAACACCAAGCTACGGCAAAGCAAAAGATAAAATGGCTGTAGGAAAACCTCATATTTCAGTAATCACCCTAAATGTAAATGGACTGAATTCATCAATAAAAAGGCACAGAGTTACAGACTGGATCAAAAAACAAAACCCAACTATATGCTGCCTTCAGGAGACACATCTCAGTTCCAAAGACAAATATAGACTCAAAGTGAAAGGGTGGAAAATGTTATTTCAAGCAAATGGCATTCAGAGAAAAGAGAGGGTATCAGTACTCATATCGGACAAAATAGACTTCAAAATTAAAAAAAAAAAAAAGGATAAAGAAAGATACTGAGGGACACATAGTAATGATAAAGGAAATCATATATCAAGAAACCATAATGCTTAATATTTATGCTCCTAATCAGAGAGCCCTAAAATATGTAAAGCAATTACTACAAGAACTAAAGGGATAAACAGACCAAAACAAGATCATAGTAGGGGACCTAAATACACACTGTCAGATATGGACATATATTCCAAACAAAAAATTAAAAAAGAAGTAACATCCTTAAATGACACATTAGACCGACTGGATATAATTGACATTTACACAGCCTTCCATCCCAAAACAGCTGCTTGTACATTCTTCTCTAGTTCACATGGAACATTCTCAAGGATTGAACACATACTGGGACACAGACAGAGCCTTAATGAATATAAGAGAGTTGAAATCATACCAACCATATTCTGTGATCATGATGCTTTGATGCTGGAGATTAACTGTAAAAAGAAAGAGGGAAGAAACACAAATGCATAGAGATTAAAAATAATGCTACTAAAGAATGACTGGATCAAAAAAGAAATAAAAAGGAAGATAAAGAGACACATAGAAACAAATGATAATGATAGTACAACATATCAAAACTTTTGGGACACAGCAAAAGCGGTCATAAGAGGAAAGTTCATATCATTACAGCCTATCTTCAAAAGCAAGAACTAGACAAAATAAACAACCTAACCTTTCATCTTAAACCTCTGAAAAAATGGAAGAACAAATGAAGCCTAAATTCAACAGACAGAAAGAAATAATCAAAATTAGAGCAGAATTAAATGAAAGGGAAAACAAAAACACAATAAAAAAATAAATGCAACAAAGAGCAGATTCTTTGGGAAGGTTAATAAAATTGACAAACCCCTGGCTAAACTCGCTAAAGAAAAAAGAGAAAGGATAGAAATAAACATAATCAGGATGAAAGAAGAGATATGACAGACACTGCAGAAATGCAAAGGATCATAAGAGAATACTATGGAAAAATATATAAAACCAAATTTAATAACCTAGAAGAAATGGACAAGTACTTAAAAAGAAACAACGTTCCTAGACTGAATCAAGAACTGGAAAATTTAAATAGACCGATTAGCAGTATGGAAATTAAAACAATCACCAACAACCTACCAAAAAGTAAAAGTCCAGGACCAGATGGCTTCACCAGTGAATTCTACCAAACTTTCAAAGAAGATTTAGTACCCATTCTCCTCAAACTCTTCCAAAAAATCGAAGAGTAGGCAATACTTCCCAACTCATTTTATGAGGCCAATATTATTCTGATATCAAAACCTGGTAAAGATAACAAAAAAATAAATAAATAAATAAATAAACCAAAAAAAAAAAAAAAGTAAAAACTACAGACCAATATCTCTCATGAACACAGATGCAAAAAACCCTAAATAAGACACTAGTGAACCGAATATAGCAACATATTTAAAAGATTATACACCACGATCAAGTGGGCTTCATCCCAGGGGCACAGGACCGATTCAACATACACCAATCAATTAATGTGATATACCACATAAACGACTTAAAAAATAAGAATCCTATGAACATATCAATAGGTGCAGTAAAAGCCTTCCACGAGATACAGCATCCATTTATGATCAAAACACTTAACAAAATCCATATAGAAGGAAAGTACCTTAACATACATAATACAGGCCATGTACAACAAATCCTCAGCAAACATTATACTTAATGGTGAAAAACTAAAAACTTTCCCTCTAAGATCAGGAAAAGACAAGACCCTCCACTATCGCCACTGTTATTCAATATAGCATTGGAGGTTCTAACAAGTGCAATCATGCAAGAAATAGATATAAAAGACATCCAAACAGGAAAAGAAAAAGTCTAACTGGCACTACTTGTGGATGACATAATTCTCCATATGGAAAATGTTAAAGACTCCACAAGAACACTGCTAGAAACTATAAGCAAATACAACAAAGTTTCTAGATACAAAATCAATGTTCAATAATCCATAGTGTTCCTATATTCTAATAACAAATTATCAGAAAAAGAAGCGGAAAAAATAATTCTTTCTGTAATTGCAACAAAAAGAATAAAATACCTATAAATAAATCTAATGAAATATGCGAGAGGCCTATATAATGAAAAGTAAAAGACCCTATAAAAAGAAACAGAAGAAAATACAAAGAAGTGGAAAGATTATCTATGCTCTTGGATTGGAAGAATCAAATAGTTAAAGTGACCTTATTACCTATAGCACTATACAGATTTAATGCAATCCCCATCAAAATCTTATTAGAATTTTTTGAAGAAATAGAACAAAAAAATCATCAGATCTGTAAGGAAGGACAAAAGACATGAATAGCCAAAGCCATTCTGAGAATAAAGAACGAGGCTGGAGGCATCACTCTGCCTGACTTCAAATTATACTACGAAGCAACAATAACCAAAATGGCATGGTATTGGCAGAAAAACAGACACACAGACCAGTGGAACAGAATCGAGAGTCCAGAAGTAAACCCATGTTTATTTGGGCAAATAATTTTCGACATAAGAGCCAAAATCATACAGCGGAGAAAGGAAAGCCTCTTCAATAAGTGGTGCTGGGAAAACTGGAAAGCCACTTGCAAAAGAATGAAACTAGACTGTTGTCTATCACCAGACACCAAAATTAACTCAAAGTAGATGGAGTATCTGAATATAAAACCTGAAACAATCAATTGCATAGAAGAAAACATAGGAATTAAACTCATAGACCTTGGACTTAAAGAGGATTTTATGAATTTGACCTCAAAGGCAAGGGAAGTATAAGCAAAAATAAATGAATGGGACTACATCAAACTAAAATGTTTCTAAACAGCAAAAGAAACCATCAGCGAGGTAAAGAGACAACCATCCAAATAGGAAAACATATTTGCAAGTAACGCCTGCGATAAGGGCCTAATATCCAAAGTATACAAAGAACCTGTACAACTCAGTAACAACCAAAAACAAACAATCCAATTTAAAAAAGGGCAGGCGACCTAAACAGACACTTCCTCCAAGGAGACATATAAATAGCCAACAAACATATGAAAGGATGCTCAACATTGCTAGCTGTTAGGAAAATGCAAATCAAAACCACGATGAGATACCATCTCACACCTGCAGAATAGCTGTTTTCAACAGAACAAGTAATAACAAATGTTGGAGTGGATGCGGAGTAAAAGGAACCCTCATACACTGCTGGTGGGACTGAAAATTGGTACAACCACTATGAAAAAATCTAAGAATTGATCTACCATATGATCCAGCAGTCCCTCTACTGGGTATTTACCCCAAAGTCTTGAAAACTCATATCCGAAAAGATATTTGCACACTGATGTTCATAGCAGCATTATTCAAGTTGGCCAAGACATGGAAGCAACTGAAGTGTCCTACAATAAATGATTGAATGAATAACTGTGGTATACACACACACACACACACACACACACA
>NW_024342257.1:4693662-4694158 GCF_902729225.1 Pteropus medius
TTTTTTTTTTTTTTTTTTTTTTTTTTTTTTTTTTTTTTTTTTTTTGGTTTAAGTAGAACAGGCATGTATTTTGAGTTCTTGATATTAAGTATATTATTTATATTTTACCTAGGTTTACAAAGTAAGTCCATGTTAATAATTGAATTTAATGTCTATAAAATACGTTTTTAGAGGTTATAAAATATATTCATAAATTTGCCGAGTTAGGGTGCTAACTGCTTACTTCTCAGTTTTCATTAGAAATTAAGGTTTTAAGGGTAAAATCTCAGCATATGTAGGAATATCTGCAATATTCCAGAGGGTCCATGGAACACCTCAAAAGATGTGTCTTGTATGTTAAACTACATGGGAAGCATAGTAAAATAAGTGATGAAAAACTTCTAGAGTTTATTGTATAGGTAAAAAATGTATAGGTAAATTAAACAAATAGTTGGGGCTATGGGAAACTCACAATGGCCACTTGGTGTTTCCAGAGTCCCCAGCGGACTCCATTGTT
>NW_024342257.1:4694173-4698987 GCF_902729225.1 Pteropus medius
TATTTCGTCATGCATCATAGTACATTTAAACTGGACTTGGATAACATGAAGAAACTTATGAGCTGAAATTATCGAGAAACATCTTACACTATTTCCAAGATTTTATATAGTCACTTCAAGAAAATGCCAAATTGGTAACCACTTTCTATCCCAGTAAGCAACAAGGAGACAAATTTTAGTGATCATGTCGTAGCCACTAGCCCCCGATAGACACACGGACCACCAGAAATTAGCGAGTTATAGGAAACACACTCTTTATTCAGCCAGCTGGGTCTGCCGGGGGTATGCAGACCCCAAATCAAGTAGCCCCAAAATGTAGAGGTAAAGGGTTTTTAAGCCCTCAACCCCTATTCTTCATCCTGTTTGAACACACAAGTCTATTTTTCTTCTTTTTACTAACTGTCAACCCACAGGTCGGTTGTGTAAGCAGGGGTACAGAAGCAGAAAGCTTGCTGTTAGAGCATTATGTTCCCATGGGCGATAGCCAAGCAGTAATTTTTCAGACAGCACATTCCCCACTGGCCTTAGCGGAAAATCAAATCCTTGATTCTTCATGCGGAATTTGCTCATAGCCTCTATTTTGTATTACTGAAAGTTTAATAGAATTAATTCTTTTCCTTATATATCTAAACAAGAAATTGAGGAAACATGGGCCAAAAGTTAACAAGAAGAGGAGGAGGATCAAAGGTCCAGCTACAGCACATAGGAGGGTTGTTAGCCATGGTGACCAATTGAACATCCTATGAAACTAGTTATCTGATTCTAGTCTTTGTTTTTCCCTGGCATCTAAATTTCTCTGTACTAGTAGTAAGCGTTCTCTAATTATTCCATAGTTATTGGCATAGAAGCAACAGGTTTCACCTAGAGCCATACATAATCCGTCTTGTTCTAAGAATAATAAATCTAAACCTCTTCTATTTTGGAGGACTACTTCTGCTAGTGAATCGACTTGAAGTTCTAGCCTGCTGATGGTGTCTTTTAAGGTCTTGATATCCTTATCTGTCTGTATTCCAATTTCATGTAATTCATTTTCTCCCTTGATGAGAGCAGTAGTACCTACAGCTACAGAGCCTGCTATTCCGAGTCCTACAAGAAGGGGTATTAAGACTGGTATGGCCCATTTCTGTAGCCTGTCCTGGTGGAAGAAGTGGAGTTTGCCTTCCGGCCCATTGTAAAGGGACACTTGGGGGAGTACAAAGACTAGGATAAAAATATTAGTCTCACCTGAGTTGAAAAGATCGGATGCAGCACAGTGAGTAAGTCCGCTATCACATGCTAACCAAGTATTATTTGGAGCCTTATAGTATTTACCCCCTGAGATAGGTAGTTCGATAGTACGATTACAGTTATCGAAGTAGGGTGACTGTGCCAACAGCTTGGAATAGTTCTTTGAAATTAGGCAGGTTCCTTCTTGTATGTCTCCTAAGGTGAGTTGGGGAGTTTTCCATTCTCGGCATCGTGCACTGTTGAGCTAAGTTAAGTTTAGGGGAGTTCCTACTCCGACATAATAAAGGGGTTTTGGATTTAGGTAAAACCAGCAATCTTGTCCTATGTTTGGGGCGGTCTTATTTAAGACCTTGTGTATTGTCGTTAGCATAGTTATTGATGGTCCTTCTGGTTCTGGTTGTGGCTGGTCGAACACCTGGGTTTAATAGCTGTTAGGCTACTACTTGGAGGGGGCTAGAGCTGGAGTTGGAGTTGCTCTGGAAACAGAAGTTTTCTTAGGTGTAAGACTTTGCGGTAGTCCTAGAACTAGAAGTGGTTTGTTGGGTCCTATGGCATTAGCTTTCCTGGGAGGGTCCTTAACCTGTATAGTAAAATATAATCCTGAATCATACCCGGTTTTATATAATCTGATACCCCATGTCTGTCCTGTGAGCCAATAGTGTTGTCCCCCAGGGCTACCAGTTTTGATGGTGATTATGATAGGATTGCAAGACCCAAGAGAGCATGTGGAGGGGCTTGGTCCTCTTATTAATCTAATATGATCATCATTGTGGTGGTTTTTTTTTTGTTTTTTTTTGTTTGTTTGTTTGTTTTGTTTTGTTTTGTTTTGTTTTGTTTTTATAATTAGCTATAGTGGAGATAGTCTCACAACCCCAGTTAGCACAAGAAAATTGGCCTTGGCCCTCACATCCAAGTCCCATATTACCCATGTGGCCAGATATCCCTGGGTAATGTCCTTGAGGACAAATATAGAGTTCTATCTCTAAGAGACTTTTCTCAGCCGATAATATGCACCCCCCCACACTCCTTGTAGCCTAAGTATGTTCCTCCACCTAGGAAGGATCCCGATCCAAGGTGGTATCCGGCCGTTGCAATGGCGAGGGGATCTCTGGCAAGCCGGCACAAGTTTACTCGGAAATCTGGAGTACCGTGGCTGGTGATGTTCTGGGCAATGATTTCACTGGTCTAGGTTACTATAAGCTCCCATACTCTAGGCCGGTGTATGTTTCTGTATGTCTGGGCTAAAGAGGAAAAAAAGGAAGAAACAGAGGGTTAGACTTATGCACGCTTGAGTCTTAGTCTTAAGGGCCCGTCTTCCTGAGCTGTCCACTCTCGTGCTACCTTCACGTGGGAGTGATGAATCCACGATGGGATGCCGTCTACTTTAACTGCAGTGGGCGTCATCAGGTAGACAGTGAAGGGTCCTTTCCATTTGGGTTCTAGTCCCTTGGAAGTGAACTTCCGGATCCACACAGAGTCCCCAGGCTGAAACTGATGGGGAAGTCCGTCCCCCGGGGCTGAGTGGGTAGCACGAACCCGGGACCAAATCTCCTTCTGTACATTTTGAAGGGCCTGTAAAGACTTCAGTAAGACAAGGTTACGTAGTTCTGCCTTTTCATCATCTTCTATTTTAGGTACTAAAGGTAGGGGTTTTCCGAAGAAAATTTCAAATGGGGTGAATCCATTAATATATGGAGTACACCTGGCTCGGAGAAAAGCAAAGGGGAGAAGTTCTACACAGGTCTCACCAGTTTCTAATCCTAACTTGACTAATGTCTCTTTTAGGGTCCGATTTATTTGCTCTACTTGGCCTGAACTTTGGGGCTGGTAGGCGTAGTGAAGTTTCCATCGCAAATTTAGGTAGCTAGCCAATTGTTGTGATACCTTTGCTATGAAGGCTGGCCCGTCATCCGACCCTAAAGTTCCAGGGAGACCAAATCGAGGGAGGATTTCTCATAGTGGTTTCTTAGTAACTACTAAGGCAGTCTCTTTCCTGGTGGGGAAGGCCTCTACTCATCCTGAAAAGGTGTCTATAAAAACAAGTAAATATTCGTAGTCCCCCACAGTCGGGGTTACCTCAGTCAAATCGACTTCCCAGTGGTCCCCCGGATAAGTTCCTCTTTCCCCATGCCTAGGTTCTTCTATCTTCCCCTTCTTTGGATTAACTTGGGCACAAGCTGGGCATCGTGAGGCAATCTCCTCTGCAGTTCTTCCCCCTTCTAACAAGTGAAAGCAGGGGTCTAAAGCTTGGAGCATCTTAGTTCACCCTAAGTGTGTGGTCTGGTGTAGTCGGTGGAGGAGAGTCCTTCCAAGGGCCCGTGAGAGCCCGATTTTTCCATCTGCAGTCGTCCACCACCCCTGTTGGTTCCTAGTTGCTCCCTTATCTTGAAAATATATGTTCTCTTCCGCCATATAGGTCGGAGATGGAGGCAGTTCTGGGTAAGAGACAACAGTCAGTAGATGTGGTGGGGGCCCCGCTGGCCTTGTGGCTGCTGTTCTTGTCTCTGCATCGGCTCATCAGTTTCCCTCAGCCTCAGGACTATTCCCTTTTTGATGCCCTTTACAATGAACAATAGCAAGAGCCTTAGGCATCTATATGGCTTTAAGTAAGGCTAAGATCTTCCCCTTGTTCTTGATGTTCTTCCTAGCTGAAGTCAGAAGCCCTCTTTCCTTGTAGATGGCTCCATGTACATGTGCAGTGGCAAAGGCGTATCGGCTGTCAGTGTATATTGTGACTGCCTTATCCTCTCCCCAACTTAGTGTCTCAGTGAAGGCGATGAGTTCGGCCTTTTGAGTAGAAGTCCCATGGGGAAGAGCCCGTGACCAGATGGTGCCAGTTAGAGTTACAACCGCTGCCCCAGCATACCTTCTTCCTTCCTGCATGAAGCTGCTCCCGTCCATGAACAGAACTTCATCGGCCTCAGGCAGAGGGGAGTCTTTGAGGTCTGGACGCAAGGAACACACAGAGTCAGTAAAATCTATGCAGTCATGAATGGGGGGTCTTGGGGTCTGGGTCTGGCAACAAATTGGCTGAGTTGATGACAGTGGCTTTGGATTTTAGCCATACGTTTGGGGTCATCCGGTGCCTCCCAGTTGTTGAACACCTTCTAGGCTATCTCGACAAGTTGGGACAGGTTCATCCCTGCAAAATCTGGGTAGAACTTCTCCCCTTTGCTTTTCTCCGAGCCAGGTGTACTCCATATATTAATGGATTCACCCCATTTGAAATTTTCTTCGGAAAACCCCTACCTTTAGTACCTAAAATAGAAGATGATGAAAAGGCAGAACTACGTAACCTTGTCTTACTGAAGTCTTTACAGGCCCTTCAAAATGTACAGAAGGAGATTTGGTCCCGGGTTCGTGCTACCCACTCAGCCCCGGGGGACGGACTTCCCCATCAGTTTCAGCCTGGGGACTCTGTGTGGATCCGGAAGTTCACTTCCAAGGGACTAGAACCCAAATGGAAAGGACCCTTCACTGTCTACCTGACGACGCCCACTGCAGTTAAAGTAGACGGCATCCCATCATGGATTCATCACTCCCACGTGAAGGCAGCACGAGAGTGGACAGCTCAGGAAGACGGGCCC
>NW_024342257.1:4709092-4718697 GCF_902729225.1 Pteropus medius
CCATGTATGTTTTCTTTTAACTTAAAAATGATTTTCTGGTGCTAAAGTTTTTAAAAATGCTAACTTATTTCAATTCCCTTTATTTTAATTGTAAGAACAATGATTCCTAGTGAGGCGAAACAAGAACATCCACAGAGTTAGTGCCAGAACTAGAACTAAAACATAGATAATCTGCCTGCTCACGACTTCAGGCTGGCTACTATACCCAGCAATGGATTAATATTTTATTCTTAATCCATTCTAATTTTAGTCCTCTAGTTAAGAAGATAAGTTGCCTATGAACAAAATTTAAATCAACTAATCATGATTCCCATGGTTTTGACTAACCAATAAGACCTATAGACCAATGTGTATGGCTCTGAGTTTTTTAATGCATCTTGGTAAAACAAAAGAAATATAAACTTTTGTCTCCAACATATCTAGGCAGATTTGAGTCTCAATTCTACCATGTACTAGCTGTATAATTTAAGCACAACAGTTAAACTTTTTGAGCTTCATTTTACTCATCTGGAAAATGAGAATTATATCATCTTCCAAATTAGGTTATTTGGAGAATTAGATAAAATGTACAAATGCACCAAGCACAGTGTCTGGTACAAAGTTGATTGTCAATAAGTTTAAGTTTCCTTTTACTCCTCCTTTCCTGTCTCTTTTGCGTTTGTATTTACATGAGTTTACAGATCTATGGCTTATAAATATATCTGTGCTTATCAAATAAACATGTGTTTTGTCCACATAAAAGTAATTTGAATACATCAGTAGATAATAATGTGCAGGGAATTCCATGATATTATTTTGGTTGTTAATGTTTCTCATTTCACAGTCAAAGCTTAGACTAATTACCACTTTCCATTTACAACAACCTAAAATTTTCTTAAGCTAACAGATAAATATTCTTTATAATACAAATATGACTGGAATTCTACTTTGTGTATTTGATAATTAGACGACCTGTCTTGTAAATGTTACCCGCTATTTGGTTTTATTCTCGTGCTGTAATTTTGTATGACAATAGATACACATGAGTTAAAAATTGAAAAACATTGAAGGGAAATACAATTCTTTTTATAAACAGATATGTCAGTTTATTTTGAATCCTTGTTCTGCTTCTTTCTATTAATTCTATCTGTGCTGCAAAAGTAATTTTAATTTTAAAATAAAATATGTATATAATACTCTTTACAGATCTGCTTTATTCTTCACTCTTATTCTCATCTATCAGCAGGTATGAGGTGTCATTTAATAACTAACATATAATAATGCAACTGCCCAGTTTCCATACTTAAAAACAAAGTTTGCAATTCTTACCCTCTGGTGTCATCTATTGGTTAGATGTTAAAATTACAAGTACTTTTTTATATGAACATTCTCAAAAGTCTCAAAAATACCCGCCTTCTCATTTTTATTCTCCTATTGCTTAATTGTATTAAGTTAGGGCCATTTAACTTATTTTTGAATATTTAATAGTCTGCCCAAGTTTCTACCCTACAGATTATAATATTAGTCTTAAATTGTTCCATTAGGGGAGAAATGTATTAAAATTTTGAACCAACTGAAAACTGGAAGACATTACATAGAATTCTCATTTCACTCTCCATTATCATAGAGTAAAACAAAATCCAAATTAAGCAATGTATCTTTAAATGTTAGGTGAAAATATATACTTACTTAAATTTTTTATTAGTGCCATTTTGCATGTTAAAATATCTATTTTATTCATTTCTCAACTTAGTGAAGCCAAACTGATAAAAACAAATCACCCATTTCACATTGTTGATTACAAATACTTCAATATATCAATAATTTTCCAGTACTGGAATAACTCATCAGAATAATAAAATCTTTTGAAGAAATGTTTTTAAAGAGATTGAGTATGCATGATAGATCAGTTTATCATGATTTTTTATATTCTTTTTATTTTTATAAGGCTTCAGAGAAAAGCAACAATACAAGGAAATAAAAAAAAATATTACAGATGATATATTTCAGAAAAGCCAAACAGATTACTATGTTCGCTATATGGCTCAAGAATTATTATTAGTTATCATGAAATTAAATTTATTTTCTCTAACATTTAGAATATACTGCTTTATTCTTTTGTATTCAGTATTCAAAATATTTAGTTCTTTGATTTGAAACCTTAAGGCTTTTTCAAAATATGTCACTGGTTCGAAGATGAATTAATCAAATGGAAAGCTCTAGATAAAGATGAATGTAGACCCCCAAATCTTGTTTTCTTATATTGTTCTACTTATATAATTTCACAGCTAATCTAAATAAAATGGAAAAATTTAATATAACTTTTCCCTTGAAAAAAAAAAAGTTTAGTTATTTTGTTCCTATTTAATTCACTTATTCCAGAGCCAATCATTGCTTATTCCATTTATTTTACTTGGTTAGGAGGTAATATATTTTGTTATCAGGTTTAAGAAACTGGTTTCCTCACTATTGGTCAGTCAACTAATTAATATATAGACAAGATTCTATTAAACAACATGTGTTTTATACGAAAACAATCTTTAAATTGTGGATAAGCTCACCAAGGGACTAGTTCTTGCATGTATTTACTTTAAAATACAGGGGTAACTATTTCAACTCTACTCTCTTTAATTTTCTCTCTTGTCCCTGTTGACTGTTCATTTGAAATCTTATTCTAGTACACTATTTATTATGTAAGATCATTGACTACAGGTTTCGAAATGTAATTCCGACACTACCTAGAGTTAGGTGAAATTTCACAGATTAGACACAGCCCTCCACAAGACTCCTGTCACAAGCCTCAGGGTTTCTTGAACTTCTGCCAAACTGTCTATAAATTTAAGGAATCCCACTACCCTCTAAGATTTGATAATTTGCTAGACTGAATCACAGAACTCAGGAAAGCACTATAATTACTATTACAGTCTTATTATAAAGAACACAAATCAGGACCAGTGAAATTAAGAAACACATAAGAGTGAGATCTGGAAGGGTCCCCAAAACAAAGCTGTGTCCTCAGAATGCATCACCCTTCTGACACATTAATATGTCAATAATTAAGAAGTTGACACAAACTTGAGGCATCCAAAGATTTTATTGGGGTTTATTACATAGCAATGATTGCTTGAATCATTGGCCGTGTGATTGAACTCAATTTTTTGCCCCTTTTTCTTTCGAAAGTTTGAGATGTCAACATTATCTCAAAGTTCCAATACTATAATTATCTGATTGGTCTTTCCAGCATAGTCAGCCTCCATTCTGAAACTCTCTAGATGTCCAGAATGAGCAACCTCATTAGCATAAACACAAGAGCGCCCCGCCCCCCACCACGGGGCTCAACATAAATTAACAAAGACTTCCTACCATTCAGAAAATTTCAAAGGAAGTTAAAAACTGCCTTCTAGGAAGCAGGAACAAGACAAATTCTTTATTGTAAAACAAGTTTCTACCAGTTTGTTTCTTGTATCAATGAACCTGTTTTGTTTTATTTGTTTGTTTGTTTATTTAGATTCCACGTATAAGTGAAATGGCATGGTACTTATTTTTCTTTAACTTATTTCACTTAGAATAATACCTTCTATGCAAATCCATGTTGTCACAAATGGCAAGATTTTGTTCTTTTTTATAGCTGAGTAATATTTCATTGTATATATTTTGTACATTTTATTTGTACATTCGCCTATTGATAAACACTTCATATCTTGGCTCTTGTAAATAACACACAAGAAACATGGGAGTACACATTTACCTTTAAATTCAGGGTTCTTTTCTTCTTTTTCAGGTAAATACCTAGAGGTGGTATTACTGGATTATATGGTAGTTCTATTTTTAATTTTGGGGAGAACCTCCATATGGTTTCCATAGTAACTGTGCCATTTAACATTCCCACCAACAGTGTATCAGGGTTCCATTTTTACCACATCCTCACCAACATTTGTTACTTTTTTGACTTTTTGATAATAACCATTCTGAAAGAGTGAGGTAATAGTTCATATTGGTTTTGATTTGTATTTCCCTGATAACTAGTGACGTTGAGCATCTTTTCATGGACCTATTGAGCATCAGTATGTATTCTTTGGAAATGCTTCTATACACATTTTTGATTCATTTTTAATTGGGTTAGTTGTATTTTTATATTAAGTTGTGTACATTCTTTATAAATTTTGTATATTACTTCTTATCAAATATATCATGTGGATATATCTTCTCCAATTTAGAAAGTTGCATTTTCATTCTGCTATGGCTTCCTTCACTGTGCAAAACTTTATACTTTAATGCAATTTTATTTTACATTATTTTTTATTTTTATTTTTTTCAATTACAGTGGACATTTAATATTATTTTTTCAACATCTATTGAAGACATCGTTTTTACACTAATATATATTCTTGCTTTTATTGACATATATTAAATGACCATATAGACATAGGTTTATTTCTGGGCTCTCTA
The DNA here is from genome assembly GCF_902729225.1 of Pteropus medius. Classification (NCBI taxonomy): domain Eukaryota; kingdom Metazoa; phylum Chordata; class Mammalia; order Chiroptera; family Pteropodidae; genus Pteropus; species Pteropus medius. Next base: position 4,713,521 of record NW_024342257.1, read on the forward strand.
TTTTGTTCTATTGATCTATGTATCTGCTTTTATGCCAGTACCATGCTTTTTTGATTACTATAGCCTTGTAGTATAGTTTGATATCAGGCAGTGTGATACTTCCAACTTTGTTCTTCTTTCTCAAGATTGCCATGGTTTTATAATTCCATGTAATTTTTAAGATTATTTGTTCTAGTTCTGAGAACAATGACATAAGTATGTTGATCGGGGTTACATAGAATCTATAGATTTCTCTGGGTAGTATAGACATTTTAACAATTTTAGTTCTTTCTATCCACGAGCATGGTATATGCTTCCATTTATTTGTATCTTTTTAAATTTCTTTTTTTTCGGTTATAATTTTCCAAGAACAAGTTTCTTACCTTTTTGGTTAATTTGATTCCTAGGTATTTTATTATTTTTGATGGAATTATAAACAAGATTATTTTCTTAATTTCTCTTTCCGAAAGTTTGTTATTGGTGTATATAAATGCAACTGGCATTTGAATATTAATTTTGCATTCTACTACTTTACTGAATTCATTAATCAGTTCTAACAGTTTTGCTAGAATATTTAGGGTTTTCTCTATATAGTATCATGTAATCTGCAAATAATGACAGTTTTACTTCTTCATTTCTAATTTGGATGTCTTTATTTCTCTTCTCTGATTGCTGTAGCTAGGACTTCCAATACAATGTTGAATAGAAGTCGTGAAAGTGGACATCTTGTCTTGTTCGTGATCTTAAGGAAAACACTTTTAGACTTTCCCCAATGAGTATGTTGTTAGCTGAAGGTTTGCCATATATGGCCTTTATTACATTGAGGTATGTTTCATTTATTCTCACTGGGATGGAAGTTTTTATCATAAACAGATGCTGGATTTTGTCAAATGCTTTTTCTGCATGTATTGATTTGATCATATGAATTTTATCTTTCAAATTTGTTAATGTGATGCATCACACTAATTGATTTGCAGATATTAAATCAACCTTGTATCTCAGGAATAAATCCAACTTAATCATGGTTTATGATAATTTAATATATTGCTGAATTTGATTTGCCAATATTTTATTGAGAATTTTTGCATCAATGTTCATCAGGGATGGTCTATAGTTTTCTTTTTTTGTAATGTTTTTGTCTGCTTTGGAAATCGGGGTAATTGTGGCCTCATAAAAATAATTAAGAATTCTTCCCTCCTCCTGAAGTTTTTGGAACAGTTTGAGAAGAATAGGTGTTAATTTTCTTTAAATGTTTGGTAAAATTCATCTATGAAGCCATCTGGTCCAGATTGATTACTGATTAAATTTCATTGGTGGTAATTGGTCAGTTCAGATTTTCTGTTTCTTCTTGACTCAGTCTTGGGAGATTGTATGTTTCTAGGAAAGTACCAATTTTTTTTCCAGATGGTTTAGTTTGTTGACATGCAATTGTTCATAGTATTTTCTTATGATCCTTTGTACTTCTATGGAGTCCGTAGTTAGTTCTCCTCTTTCATTTCTGATTTAATTTATTTGGGTCCTCTCTCTCTCTCTCTCTCTCTGGTTCTTTTTTATGTTTTCTATGTACTTTTTATGCTTACTATTTCTTTTTTTTAACTTCTCCCTGAAATCATGTAATTTTTTAACTTTATTAAGCATTCTTATAAGAAGTGTTTTGAATTTTGTATTTCATAATTATTTTGTCTCCATTTCTTTTAGTTTTTTTTCTGGAGTTTTCTTTTTCTATTTCATTTGGAATATGTTTCTTTGTTTTCCCATTTTGACTAAATCTCTGTTTTTGTTTCTATTTATTAGGTAGATCAATTATGCCTTCCAGTCTTAGCCAGGTGGACTTATGTAGTAGGTGTCTTGTGTGGCTCAGTGGTGCAATCTCCCTGATCACCTGCATTAAGCACTGAAAGAATGTCCTTTTGTGAGTTGCATATGCTCTCATGTTCCTTGTGTTGTACTTTAGCCTTGATTGCTGTTGGCACATCAGTGGGTGGGATAGACTCTTAGGCTGATCAGCTGTGAGCTTGGCCTCACCATCAGATTGTGAGGTGCTGTGTGGGGCTGACCCCATGGTGTTGCATTCACCCCAGAGAGTTCATATGCCTTTTGAGACCATTTTTTGTGTGCCCTGCCTGTGGGGTTAATCATGTAGTGCTCTTTTATGGTCTAATGCCAGCCTCTGGGTGTGTTAGTTCTAGTGCTATTTGGGAGGGGCTCCTGTGCAGACCAAGGTTAGCTTCTGCCAATGAGCGGCCCAAGGTTATTTAGTAGTAACTACAAAGATCTCCATGGTTGGTCACTACCTGTGTTGGAATTTGGGGCAAGTGGGAGAAGATATGCTGTGAACTGCAGGCTGCCCTTAAGGCTAAGCAGCTGAATGAGCCACAAGTGGTACGTGAGTTGTGTGAGGCAGAGTCTCAGGTAGTCACCAAGATGACACAAGTAGTGTTCCCCAGGTTTAGCTTTGTTAACAATGCTTAGTCTGTGGCCACTCACAGAATTTTCAGCTCACATCAAGACTAGCTGCTGCAGTACTCAGGCCTGCAGACCCCCCAAATTTGTTCAAAAAATACTGCAGCTAAGGCTGGAACTTGTTGCCCACCACTGAAAGTATCTCTGAAGGTGAGCCAGCCAAGATCTGTTGATTGCTGCCAAAGGGGTTTCCCGAATATAGCAAAGGGTAAAATTGATTACCCAACATCAAAATTGCCACCAGGCAATTTGTGCGTTGGGTGCAACGGGGTCTCAGCATGTCACTAGGATGGAGGGAGCAGATCTCACCAGGCCTATGCAGGTTCAGATTTGACTATGTGGGGAGAGGGTTCAATAAAGGCAATATGGTGCCCACCTGTAAGCTGCACAGAGGGAGGACTCAACAAAAGAACAATGACAGCTGTCCCTCCCGCCCTCACCCTGAAGCCATAGGACTTAGTCTTTCCCTGTATGTCTCTGGCACCTTGTGAACTGTTGTCCCTCTGCCAGAGCCCAGGGTGAGTATCTGCAAGCAAATGAGTCTGTGTGCAGGGCAATTAAGGGTACATTGGGTTTCTACCTGCCTTCTGTATCATTTGAATGGTCAAAATCACCACTTATTTTCATAGTTAAATTTTGTAGGTACTTCTCTTTTCATCACTGGACCCCTGGGCTGGGAAGCCTCAGATTAAGGCTGGAGCCCCTTACTCCTTCAGGGGAACCTCTGCAGCCAAGATATTTCTCCCAATGCTCAACCACCACACATGGGTGAGGTCAGCACCATTCAAATCTCTTCCCCTTCTACTAATTTTGACGTTGCCTCCTCTTTATATCCCCAGTTATAAGTGTTCTGTTAGCTTTTCTTCAGTTGATTCTTCAGATTGACTGTTTCATAATTTAGTTGCAATTTTATGTTGTCATAGGAGGAGGCAAGCACAGCACTTATCTACTCCACCATCTTGACCAGAACTCTCCATTCCTTTACTTGCAGTCTCTGTGTAATTTGATCTGCAATAAATCTCTTCTAGGCAGCATATGTAAGGTTGTTGCTTTCTTATCTATTCGTCTATACTATGTCTTATGATTGAAGCATTTACTTTATTTACATTTAAAGTAATTATCAATATGTAGTTATTGCCATTTTATTAAACATATTTTTGATATTTTCTTCATCTTAAGCAAGTTCCATTAACATTTCTATTAATACTGCTTTTGTGCTGATGAACTCCTTTAGGTTTTTGTTGCTGTTGTTGTTGTTGTTGTTGTTGTTGTTTGTTATCTATGAAGTACCTTTATCTATCCTTCATTCTAAATGATGGCTTTGCTGGGTAGAGTAATCTTGATTGTAGGTCCTGGGCTTTTATCACTTTGAATACTTTCTGCCAATCCCTTCTGGCTTGCAAAGTTTCTATTGAGAAATCAGCTGACAGTGTTATGGGAGCTCCCTTGTAGATAACTAACTGTTTTTATCTTGCTACTTTTAAGATTCTCTGTTTCTTGTTAACCTTTGGCATTTTAATTATAATGTGTCTTGGTTTTATCTTGTTTTATCTTATCCTCTGCTCTTTCTGAGCTTACATGACTATTTCCTTTGCAAGGTAAGGGAAGTTTTCTGTCATTATTTCTTCAAATAAGTTTTCAATTCCTTACTCTCTTTCTTCTCCTGGTACCCTTCTGATGTAAATGATAGCACACTTGATGTTGTCCCAGAGGCCACTTAAACTATCCTCGTTTAATTTCTTTTCCTTTTTTTTTCTCTAGGTGTTTTCTGCTACTTTAGCTTTTAAATCACTGATTCGAATCTCTCCTTTATCTAATCTATTGTTGATTCTCTCTAATGTATTCTTCATTTATGATTGGTTCTTTTTTTTATGATTCTATCAACATTTTTACATTTTCTTTTTGCTAATGTTCTTACTAAGTTGATCTCCTTTTTCTCTAAGTTCATTGAGCATTCTTAAAATCACTGTTTTAAACTTGTTAATTCTTGTTTTAATCTTTGGTAGGATTCATCTGTTAAACCATTGAGTCCAAAACTTTAATTGGTTGGGAGTTTTTTGATTACTGATTCAATTTCATTGGTAGTAATCGGTTTGTTCTGATTAACTGTTTCCTCCTGATTTAGTCTTGGAAGATTGGTCGCTTTTAGAAATGTATTTGTATCTTCCACCTTGTCCAATTTGTTGACATATAATTTGTTCAAAGTATGTTTTTAAAATATTTTGTATTTTTGTGGTGTTAGTTGTTATTTCTCTTTTATTTATGATTTTATTTATTTAGGTCCTCTCTCTTTTTATTCTTGATGAGTCTGGTTAAAAGTTTATTAATTTTGTTTATCATTTCCAAGAACCAGCTCTTTGTTTTATTAATTTTTTGGTTTTTTTAGGCTGTCTTTTGTTTATTTCTGCTCTGATCTTTATTTTCTTACTTCTACACACTCAAGGCTTTGTTTTCTTGTAGCCACCAGCCCCCGAAAGACACACGGACCACCAGAAATCAGTGAGTTATAGGAAACATGCTCTTTATTCAGCCAGCTGGGTCTGCCAGGGGTACACAGACCCCAAATTAAGCAGCTTCAAAATGTAGAGGTACAGGGTTTTTAAGCCCCAAATCTCATTCTTCATTCTGTCTGAACACAAAGGTCTATTTTTCTCCTATTCACTACCTGTCAACCTATAGGTCGGGGTGTGCAAGCGGGGAGTACAGAAGCAGAAAGCTTGTTATCAGAATGTTAT
>NW_024342257.1:4719515-4743503 GCF_902729225.1 Pteropus medius
TATTTGCCTGATTTGAGTATTGCTACACAAACGTTTTTGTTTGTTTGTTTATTTGTTACCATTTGCATTAAATATTTTTTTTTCATCTCTTGACTTTCAGTCTGTATGTATCTTTGATTTGAAGTAGGTCTTTTGTAGATAGCATGTGTATGGATATTGTTTTCTTATCCAATCAGCTATCCTTTTTTTTTTTTATTAGAACATTTACTTTATTTACATTTAAAATGATTGATAAGTACATAGTCATTTCCATTTTATTATCCATATTATCTTCTCCCCCCTTCCCTTTTTAAGAAAGTCCCTTTAACATTTTTTCAGTACTTGTTTGGTAATGATTAACTTTATGTTTGTCTTCTCCTAAAAGTTCTTTATCTCTCCTTAAATTTTAAATGATAGCCCTGTTAGGTAGAGTAGTCTTGGTTGTAAGTACTTGCTTATCCTCACTTCGAATATTTCCTTCCAATCCCTCTGGACTGAAAAATTTCTATTGACAATTCAGCTGACAGTCTTATAAGAGCTCCCTTGTAAATAACTAGTTGCTTTATTTTTTTTTGCTATTGAAATTCTCTTTTGGTCTTTATCTTTTGATATTGTAAATATAATGTGTCTTGGTTTACACTTGTTTGAGTTTATTTTGTTTGGGACTCTCTGTTCTTCCTGGACTTGTATGTCTATTTTCTTTGCCAGGATTAGAATGTTTTCATTTAGAACCATTTCTTCAAATAGCTTCTTAATTTTTTGTTCTCTCTCTTCTTTTTTTGGTAGCTTTTTGATATGAGTGTTGTAACTCTTGATGTTGTCCCAGAGGTCCCTTAAACTAGTCTCATTTTTTAAAAATTCTTTTTTCTATTTGATGTTCTGATTTGATGTTTTCTGCTACCTTATCTTCCAAATTGCTGATTTGATCCTCCGCTTCCTTAAATTTGCTGTTGATTATTTTTAGTGATTCCTCATTGCAGTTATTGTGTTCTTTATTTCTGACTGGTTCCTATATACTTTTTTATGCTTAATATCCCTTTGGTTAAGTTCTTACTAAACCAGTGTTTTAAGGATGTATCTGGTAGTTTGATTTTCCATTTTGTTTAGTTCCTTTTTTTGAAGTTATCCTCTTTTCTTTTGTTTTGGACTTTTCTTTGTCTACTCATTTTAGCTCCTTCTCTCTGTTTCTAAGTATTAGATAGGGTTCCTATGTCTCCCAGTAGTGACCGGATGGCTTTACATGGTACGTGCCCTGTGGGGTCCAGTGGTGCAGTGTTTCTAATCACCTTAGCTGGGTACTTTAGGAGTGCCACTTGTGTGGGTTGTGTGTGCCCTCCTGTTGTAGGTGAAACTTGATCACTTTTGAAACATCAATGGTGGGGATTGACTCTCAAGCTGACTGGCTATGAGGATTGTCCATGCTCACAGCATATGAGTTCCTGTGTGTGGGCCGACACTATGGAGCCAGATTTACTCCAGCAGAATCTGGGGCCTGCTGAGACAACCCTGATGTGCTGCTTGTGGTGCTCATTAGGTAGTGCTGTGTTTTGGTCTGAAACCAGTTTCCAGATGTGTTGGTTATGAGTCCTCTTGGGAGGGTTTCTTGTATAGGCCAAGGTTAACCACTGCCTGTGACTGGCCCAGGGCTACTTGGTAAGAGCTACAAAGCCACAGTATTTGGTCGCTGTCTGTGTTTAATCTGAAATCACATACAAGAGGCCACTCTGTGACCAAGGACAGCTGCCACTCGCACCAGGCCTAGGACAAATCAGCAGAAAGCCCAGGGCATCCTACAGCTTGCTGCTGCCTGCTAGTTGTCAAGGCTCAGCCACTGCAAGAGCCTCATGGGATACGTGAGTTGGGTGAGGTGGAGTCTCAGTGAGTCATCAGGTTGAAGTGAGTCATGATCATCAAGTAAATGCAGATGCAGGTTTGGCCCCAGAGCTGAGCTTAGGGCCATTTCGCAAAATGTTCTGAGCACATGGTGTCTAGTTGCACTTGTACCCTTAAGAGTTTTCCAAGAAAGACTGTAGTACAGGCCATTTATGGCTGATCACCATGAAAAGAACCTCAGGTGGTGTGAGAGTTAGGTGGGGTGGTGTCCCAAGGACTAACCAGAATGTACAGAGAATAGTTTACCAGGCCAATGTAGATTCAGATTTTGGCTATGTTAGGGGAAGGTCCAAAACAGGAAAGATAGTGCCCAACAGTAGTGTATGAGGATTCTTTTTTCTCTGCATCCTCTCCAACACTTATTATTACTTGTCCTGTTGATAACAGCTATTCTAACAGGTGTGAGATAGTATCTCATTGTGGTTTTGATTTGCATTTTCCTAAATAGCTGGTGATGTTGAGCACCTTTTCATATGTTTGTTGCCCATTTGTATGTCCTCTAGGGAGAAGTGTCTATTCAGGTTCTCTGCCCATTTTTTGATTGGATTATTTTTGTTGTTGTTGTTGTTATTGTTGTTTTTGAGTGGTATGAGTTCTTTGTATATTTTGGATATCAGACCTTTATCAAAGGCACTGATTCCAAACATATTTACCCATTCGGATGGTAGTCTCTTTAATTTGTTGATGGTTTCTTTTGCTGAGCAGAAGCTTTTTAGTTTGATGTAGACCCATTCATTTATTTTAACTTTTACTTCCCTTTCCTTTGAGGTCAAATTTATAAAATCCTCTTTAAGTCCAAGGTCCTTGAGTTTAGTTCCTATGCTTAGTCCCTATGTTTTCTTTTATGTATTTTGTTGTTTCAGGTCTTATATTCAGGTCCTTAATCATGTTTAAGTTAATTTTGGTGTGTGGTGATAGACAACAGTCTATTTTCATTCTTTTACAGGTGGCTTTCCAGTTTTCCCAGTGCTAATGATTGAAGATTTTTCTTTTCTCTACTGTATGCTTTTGTGTTTTTTCATTGAAAATTATTTATCCATATAAACAAAGGTTTACTTCTGGATTCTCGATTCTGTTCCACTGGCCTGTGTGTCTGTTTTTCTGCCAATACAATGTTGTTTTTATTATAGTCTCTTTGTAGTATAATTTGAAGTTGGGCAGAGTGATGCCTCCAGCCTCATTCATTTTCTCAGGATGGCTTTGGCAATTTGGGGTCTTTTGTGCTTCCATACACACCTGAAGATATTTTGTTCTATTTCTTTAAAAAATGCCAATGGGATTTTGATGGGGATTGCATTAAATCTGTATAATGCTTTAAGTAACAAGGTCATTTTAACTATGTTAATTCTTCCAATCCAAGAACATGGACAATCTTTCCATTTCTTTGTATCTTCTTCTATTTCTTTTAATGTCTTAGGGTTTCCATTATAAAGGTTCTTAACATGTTTCGTTAGATTTATTCCTAGGTATTCCTTCCATTGCAATAGCAAAAGGAATTATTTTTTACACTTTTTTTCTGACATTTTATTATTAGAGTATAGTAATGCTAAGGGTTTTTAAACATTGCCTTTATATACAGAAACTTTACTGTATTTGCATATCATTTTTAATAGTGTTCTTCTGGAGCCCTTAGGGTTTTCTATATAGAGAATCATGTCATCTGCAAATAGTGACAAATTGACGTCTGCGTTTCCTATTTGGATGCCTTTTATATATTTCTCTTGCCTGATTGCACTCTCTAGGACCTCCAGTGATATATTGAATAACACTGGTGATAGTGGACAGCCTTGTCTTGTTCCTTATCTTAGAGAAAGGTTTTTAGTTTTTCACCATTAAGTATCATGTTTGCTGAGGGTTTGTTATACATGGCCTTTATTATGTTAAGGTACTTTCCTTCTATAACAATTTTGTTAAGTGTTTTGATCATAAATGGATGCTATATCTTGTCAAAGGCTTTTTCTCCATCTATTGATATGATTATATGATTCTTATTTTTTAATTTCTTTATATGGTGTATCACATGAAACAATTTGCACATGTTGAACAATCCCTATGCCCCTGGAATAAGGCTCACTTGATCATGGTGTATAATCTTTTTAATATGTTGCTGTATTCGGTTTGCTAGTATCTTATTTACTAGCAAATTTGCATCTGTGTTCATGAAAGATATTGGTCTGTAGTTTTCTTTTTTGTGTGTTATCTTTACCTGGTTTTGGTATCAGAGTAATACTGGCCTCATAAAATGAGTTAGGGGTTATTGCCTCTTTTTTGAAGTTTTGGAAGAGTTTGAGGAGAGTAGGTATTAAATCTTTGAATGTTTGATAGAATTCACCGGTGAACCCATCTGATCCTGGACTTTTACTTTTCGGTAGGTTTTTGATGATTGTTTCAATTTCCATACTGCTGATCAGTCTATTTAGATTTTCCAGTTCTTGATTCAGTTTAGGAAGATTGTATCTTTCTAAGTACTTGTCCATTTCTTCTAGGTTATTGATTTTGGTGTTATATACTTTTTGATAGTATTTTTTGTGATCCTTGTATTTCTGCGATGTCAGTCGTAATTTCTCCTCTTTCACCCCTGATTTTGTTTCTTTGTGTCCTTTTTCTTTTTTCCTTAGTTAGTCTAGCCAGGGGTTTGTCAATTTTATTATCTCTATCAAAAAAAACAAAAAACAAAAAACAAAGAAAAAACAGCTTTTTATTGCATTTATTTTTTTTCTATTGTTTTTTGTTCGTTTGTTTGTTTTGAACTTAATTTAATTTTACTTTATTTCTGATTTTTTCTTTCCTTCTGCTGACTTTAAGCTTCACTTGTACTTTCTTTTCTACTTTTATAAGATGAAATGTTAAGTTGTTTATTTGGGCTCATTCTTGTTTGTTGAGATAGGCCTGTAGTGATATGAACTTTCCTTTTATGATAGCTTTTGTCAAGAGTTTTGGTATGTTGTACTATCAGTATCATTGGTTTCTATGTATCTATTGATATCTCTTTTTATTTCTTCTCTGGCCCAGTTATTCTTTAGTAGCATGTTGTTTAATTCCATATATTTGTGGTTCTTTCCTCTTTCTTTTTACAGTTGATGTCCAGCTTCAAAGCATTATGATCAGAGAATATCGTTGGTGTGATTTCAACCCTCTTATATTTGTCGAGTCTATGTCTGTGTCCCAGTATGTGTTCAACCATTGAGAATGTTCCAAGTGCACTAGAGGAGAATATATAAGCAGCTGTTTTTGGATCGAAGGCTCTGTAAAAGTCAATTATGTCCATTTGGTCTAATGTATCATTTAAGGATGTTATTTCCTTATTGATTTTCTGTTTGGATGATCTGTTTATATCTGACAGTGGGGTGTTTAGGTCTCCTACTGTGTTCTGTTTTTTCCTGTTTCTCCCTTTAGTTCTGTTAGTAATTGCTTGACATATTTTGGGTCTCCATTATTTGGAGCATAGATATTAATAAGTGTTATGTCTTCTTGGTGCGTGATTCCCTTTATCATTATGAAGTATCCCTCAGTATCTTTCTTTACCTTTTTTTTTTTATTTTGAAGTCTGTTTTGTCTGATATTGATCTCACTGCTCCTATTTTTCTCTTAATACTATTTGTTTGAAATATCATTTTCCACCCTTTCACTTTGAGTTTGTTTGTCTTTGGAAGTAAGATGTGTCTCCTGGATGCAGTATATGGTTGGGTTTTGTGTTTTGATCCAATCTGCAACTCTGTGCCTTTTTATTGGTGTGTTCAGTCCATTTACATTAGAGTGATTATTGAAATATCAGATTTTCTTATAGCCATTTTATATTTTACTCTGGTAGCTCGATGTTTCCATTGCTTCCTTGTTCTTTTGTGTCTGTTTTGTTGTCGTTGTTGTTGTTGTTTGTTTGGGGGGATTTTGGTTGTTTTTTGTGGTTTACTTATGGTCCTTCTTGATTTATGTTATACACTTCAGTTCTGAATCTTTGGTTTGTGGTTACTGTTATGAACTTTTTGCAACTGTGCCTGGTGAAAATTAACTCTTGCTTCTCTGCTGTCCCCACTTCTCTGTTTTCTGCCCTGATGCCTGGGCACTGCTGCTGGTCACGTGGAGCTCACAGCTCTTCCAGGCTGGGCTGTTCAGGGAACCCATCGCAACTTCTCCCTTCAGCCTCCTCCTGCAGGGAGCTCTTGCTGTGAGAGGCTGCTTCTTTATTTCCCCCAGTGTGCCACTCTACTCTCAGGTTCTGACATGTGGTTTTACCTATGCACAGATCCTACACTCAAATGTGCAGATGTGTAGTTTGGGTGTTTTTTATTAAGTTTTAGATGTTCAGCTTATGTTGTTTCAAGGGGAGAGATCTGGAAATGTCTTTCACTCCACCATGTTTCTGACTCACTCCTCTTTTTGTTTATTATTGCTGTTTTGGCCCTTGACTGAAGAAAAAGTTCCAAAAAAAAAATTTATATTGTTAAGACTGATGTGAATTAACATATTGCTTATGTTTTCTTCTAGGAGTTTATGGTTTCGAGTTTACTTTCAATTCTTTAACCTATTTCAAATTTATTTATTTATTTATTTATTTATTTAATAATTATTATTTTAAAATTATAGTTGGTATACAATATTATATTAGTTTCAGGTACAAAATATAGTGATTAGACATTTACATAGCTTGTAATGTCATTATCCTGGTAAATTTATTGCCTGTCTGATGCCATACATTGTTATTACAATATTATTGTCTATATTCTTTATGGCAGTAGTCCCCAAACTTTTTGTGCCAGGAACTTGTGCTCCTTTGAGAATCTACTGCTTAATAATCTGAGGTAGAACTGAGGTGATGATAGTAGCGCTGGGGAGCAGCTGCAAATACAGATAAAGCTTTGCTCATTTGCCTGCCACTCACCTTTTGCTGTGTGACACAGTTCCTAACAGGCCACGCACTGGTACTGGTCCATGTCCCAGAGGTTGATGCTCCTCCTTAATGCTAAAATCTACATTACCATGACTATTTTGTAACTACCAATATGTACCTTTTAATCTCTTCTTCCTTTTACCCACCTCCTCAACACCCCTCCCATCTGGCAACCATCAAAATGTTTTGTATTTATGAATTTGTTTGTGTTGTTTATTTTGTTCTTTAGTTTCTACATGTAAGTGAAATTGTATGGTGTTTCTCTCTTTCTTTCTGTCTCTCTATTTAGCACTAAACCCTCTAGGCCCATCCATGTTGTTGTAGGTGGCAAGATTTTATTTTTATGGCTGAGTAATATTCCATTGTATATATGTACCACCTCTTTTTTATACATTCCTCCACTGATGAACACCCAGGTTACTTCCATATCTTGACTATTATAAATAATGCTTCAATACACATGTGGATTCACATGTCTCTTCGAGGTACTGTTTTGAGTTTTTTCAGATAAACACACAGAATTGGAGTTAATGGGTCCTATTTTGTCTCTTGGTTTAGCTTTGTTTTAAAGTCTAATTTGTCTGGCATTAAGTATGGCTACCTCAGCTTTTTTTCTATTTTCACGGAATAACTTTTTCCATCTTTTTACTTTCACTCTGTGTTTTTGATCTGAAATCAGTTTCTTGTAGGCAGAATATGTATGAGTCTTTTTTTCTTTTTCATTCAGCTATCTTACTTTTGATTGGAACATTTAATCCACTTATATCTAAAATAATTGTTAATAGATATATAGTTACTACCATTTTATTTTTCGTAATTTTTATTATTTTTTCTTCTTACATGTCTTAAAGAAGTTTATCTAACATTTCTTGTAATACTGGTTTGACATTGATAAACTTCTTTACTATTTCTTGTATGGGAAGCTCTTTATCTGTCCTGTGATTCTAAATGATAGTTTTGCTGGGGAGAGGAAACTTGATTGTAGGTTCCTTTTTTTTTTATCACTTTAAATATTTTATGTCAGTCCCTTCTGTCTTGCAAAGTTTCTGTTGAGAAATCAGCTGACCGTGTTGTGGAAGCTCCCTTGTAGATAACTAATTGCTTTTCTCTTGCTGTTTTCAAGATTCTGTTTGTAAAATTTTTAATTATGGTATATCTTGACGTGAGCCCATTTGATTTCATCTTGACTCTGCTTGTCCTGGGCTTGTATGCCTATTTTCTTTGCCATAATAGGAAAGTTTTTATTATTATTTCTTGAAATAGGTTTTCAATATTTGTTCTCTCTCTTCTCCTTGTGGTATCCCTATGATGCAAATGTTGATAGGCTTGATGTTGTTCCACAGGCCCTTTATATTATTTTTATTTTTTTAAATTATTTTTTTCTTATTGCTATTCCAGTTGAGTGTTTTCTGTTACCTTATATTCTAAATCGTTGATTTGATTTCCTGCTTCATATAACTTACTGTTGATTTCTTCTAATGCATTCTTCATTTCAATCATTGTATTCTTCATTTCTTAGTGTTTTTTTTTTACATTTTCTATCTTCATTTTTATATTTTCTATTTCTTTGTTAACATTCTCACTGAATTTATTTACTCTTTCCTAAGTTCATTGAGCATCTTTATAACCATTGTTTTGAACTCTGCATCTAGTAGATTGCTTGTCTCTATTTTGTTTGTTCTTTTTATGAATCTTTGCTTTTTTCTTTCACTTGGGACATGTTTCTTTGTCTCTTCATTTTTACTGTTCTGTGTGTTTTTATGTGTTTGATAGGAATGCTATGTCTCCTAAACTTAGTAGAGTGACTTTATGTTGTAGATGTCGTGTGAGGTACAGAGGAACAGTCTTTCTGGTCACCTGAGCCAGGTGCTTCAAGTGTGTCCCTTTTATGGGTTGTGTGTGACCTCCTGTTCTAATTCAGGTTTGGTTACTGTTTGTAGGTCAACGATAAAGATTTATCTTCTGGCTGATTGTTTTTTAAGACTTGCTGTTAACTATAGCGGAGGAGCTATTGTACAGGGACTGTACATGGAACAGAATTCACTTTAGCAGGGCTCTGGTGCCTGCCCAATCTAGTCTTTAGGTGTGTCTTCCTCAAATGTGACACCAGGAGGTGCTCTGGCTAAATCTAAAGTAGGTCACAGGGCATCTTGTCCCTGAGGCTTCTTGGGAGGGGCCCCGCCACAGACTAAGTTCAGCTGCAGTCTATACCCTTCCTAGGGCCACCTGGCAGGAGCCACCAGGACATCTGTAGATGTCATCCACTAATGTTGGGCTTGGCGGTGTCTTCAGAGGCTAAGCAGTGAACTGAGGCTTGGTTATTGTTAGTGCCAGGCTTGGCGCTGCTCAGTAAGAGGTAGGGGGCACACTGAGGCCAGATGCTGCTTCATTGTGATTTGTGAGTCTTCGAAAGATTTTAGGAATGTCCACGGCAAGAGCCAAGACAGGCCATTTGCATGGAATAATCCACTAGAGGTAGCTTGGTTGGGCCTGCAAGTTGAGAGAGGTAGAGTCTCAGGTAATTACCTGGGCAAAGTGACCTGTGTTACTCAGGCTGATGGAGACTCAGATATAGAGGTCGCCTGCACCTTCATGCTGTGTTGGGGGAGGGCCCAACAAAGGAACAGTGGCATTTTCCAGAACTTTTTTCTGGGAGAAAGCTGTTCCTCCAGCCCTTGCCCTGAAGCCAGACATTTCAGTTCCTCCCTGCATGTTTCTGGTACCCTCTGAGTTGCTGCAATTGTGCTGCAGCCCAGAAAGAGTGAGTTCATCAGTGAGTAAGTCCATGCATGGGACCTCCAAAAGAAAAACTCGGGACCTTTGTAGACCTTTACACTGCTCAGCCACAGTTATGCTGATATTCACATCCAGATTTTGTTGGGACAACTCTTCCTGCCACTAGAACCCCAGGCTGGAAACCTGAACCTAGGAACTCTTACTTCTTCAGAAGTACCCCTGTAGCTGAAATATTCCTCTCGATTTTCAACCTCCAAACACAGCTGTGGGAACAGCCAGTTCAGCATCTCCACTCCTCCTATTGTCTCAAGATGGCTCATTTTCTATATCCTTAGGCGTAGGACTTAGGGTAGCTAGACTTCAAGAGATTCTCAATGATGGTCGTTCTGTAGTTTAGGTGTTATTTTGATGTAATCCTAAGAGGTGGCAAGCACAGCATTTAACAACTCTGCCATCTTGGCTGGAAATCCTGAGGTATGTTTTTTCGATGCTAATTTTTTGAGATTTTTTAATGATATACTGATGTTAATTTTTTTCAAATGCTTTATCTGTATCTATTGATACAATCATATGGTTGTTATTGTTTGTTTTGTTAATGTGATGTATCATGTTGAATGATTTGCAAATGTTGAATCATCTTTGCATCCCAGAAATAAGTCTCACTTGATTATGGCACAAAATTCTTTTAATCCAACGTTAAATTCTATTTGCTAATATTTTATTGAGGGTTTTTTACATCTATGTTCATTGGGGATATTGGCCTGTAAATTTTGGTGGGGAAAACATGTCTTTGTTTGGTTTTGATATCAGGGTTATGCTGGTTGAGTAAAATGGGTTTCAAAGCATATTTTTTTTTCTTTTTGAAAAAATAATTCATCTGTTTAGCTATCTGTTTTTGTACCTTTGATTCCGGGGAGCTTTTAAATTACTAATTCAATTTTATTACTTGTAATCAGTCTTGGAAGGTTGTGTGTTTCTAGGAATTTGTCCATTTCTTCTAGGTTTTCCCATTTGTTGGTGTATAATGAACATAGTATTCTCTTATTCTCCTTTATATTTCTGTGGAGTCAGTTGTAACTTCTCTTTCATTTATGATTTTATTTGTTTAAGCCTTGTCTCTCATTTTTTCTTGATGAGTCTGGATAAAGTTGGGGAGTTGATAAAATAGGTGAAGGGGATTAATAGGTACAAACTCCCAGTTATAAAATAAGCCACGGATATATATTGTAGAGCATAGGAAATATAGTGAATAATGTTTTAATAACTTTGTATGGTGACTGATGGTACTAGATTCATCTTGGGGATCATTTCATAATTCATATAAATATCAAATCGCTATGATGTACATCTAAAACTAATATAATATTGTATGTTAATTTTACATCAATAAATATATAAATATAAATGAATTAATTATGTACACGTAAGAAAGCCTTAGGCAATGATTGAGTGCATGTAATAAGCATCAAGAAGATAACCATGTTACATCCAGCACTTAAATTATTCATTGAAAGGTTAACAAATTATCTCTGAGGGTCCGGACCACATGTAATTTTTTTAAGATATTCATAAAGATTTGATTTATTTAGATATTTGATACCTGATAAAATATTTTCATGAACTTTATTTCACGTGATTACTTCAACAATTCTATAGAATATAAATATCTTTTAAAATATATCAAACTGCATTATGATTGTCTCTGCCTGACACACAAGGCATTTGAGAAATAATTGTGAAATATTTTAATAATTAGCAAATTAATGCTCAGGCATTACCTGCTCAAGGACAAAGTCAAACAGCTAACCAGTAATAGAACTAGGACTGGAAGCCAGGTCTCCTATAGCCAAGCCAAGATTAAATAATGTTTCTGCTTTGACTACTTTCTTTGCATTTTTCAGTTTTGTATCTGCTTGATTATATTGCAAGGAAAAAAAAAAAAGACAACTCTGGTACGTTTAACAAAAAAAGGAAGAAAGGAAGGATAGCTAAAATACCTGAATCAGACAAGCCTAGAAACCAATAGAGAGTCAGGAATCCAGGAAGGAATGCTCCTGGGATCTATTATCAGGATTGTTAATGTGTACTTCAAAATGAGCCACTCCTGGATGCTGTAGTCACCATTCAGAGTTCCAAGAAAGAGTCTGATGGGCAAATGAGAGGTGGAACAACCCCTGGTCAGAAAGGATGCCTGGTCAGGGGACTTTTAATTAATATTCACACACAAAAAACATGGAACAATGGAAAATAATTTCTCAAAGAAAATCAGTACCCGAAGGAAGGGAGGTGTTTCTGTATATAGTAGAGCAGATGTCATGGATAAGGAAACTACATTTTTCTAACTGAATATTGGGGTACCCAATCTAAATATTTTCCAGAATATTAAAAAATCAGGGAGCAGCTAAAGCCTTACACAACATCATGGTCTTTCATTCATGTATTCTGCACCATTCTCCTAGTATATGTGCATGGCACCTACTCAGATTGTACAAGCCAAGAGCTAACTTGGTCATCCCTTAAATCCAGGATGTAGAGTTGTGGCCTTTTTAGTGGTCACTTAGATTTTATGTTTAGGTATGGGATTTTATCCTTAGGTACCATATTATAAGTTAGTAGAGATGGGAATTATATTTTTAATGAATCCATATGGATATTCTCTTGATGTAGTCATCTCAGATAGCCCAATACTAAACTCATTCATGCTAAACTGGTATAATTTATAGAACAGTCCTCTGACTGAACTTTTTGTAGCACTGGATAGCACAAACAATTGTTTTTACATAAAAGAAATATTCACATGTGTGTGTAGTGTTGATTAAGCTGTATGTCACTTCAATCTGAGTTTACTAAGTTTTCGCCTTAGATTCAGTAGCTTAGTTGGCCAATCCATAACCCATATATATTTTAAAAACTTTATTGAAATATGTTATATATGCAAAAAAAGTGTGTCCCTTTTAAGTATACAGTTCTGTGAGTTTTGACAAAATAAGATGCCCATGTAACCACTACTACAAGTAAGATATAAAATATTCTGTCATCTCAAAACTAAAATCTTCACACCCCTTATAATCAATCTCCCCCCAATGAAGTAAACACTAATATAACTTTTATCATTTTAGATTAGTTTTGTCTTTTTTAGAACTTTATGTCAAATGGAATCTTACTCTATGTTCACTTTCCTGTCTTACCTTTTTTCTCAAAATAAGGTGTTTGAGATTCATCCATGATGTTGTATATATCAATAGTTTGTATTACTGAGAAGTATCTTATATATGATTAAACCACACTTTGTTTATCCATTTACCTGTTGACGAACATTTGCATTGTTTCTGGTTTTAGGCTACTATGAATAAAGCTTCTATAAAATCTGTGTACTAGTTGGGGGAGTAGTTTTTATTGTCTGTTTTCTTTTACATTACACAACATAACATACTTATTTAAAAAAGCCTTAAATTCCAAAGTTTCTGTGTTCTATTTAACTGTTTTACAAGGAATTTTACTGTTCTATAAGTGGTTTCACTGTTCTATATACTGGTTCTGTGAGACTTGGTATATTCATTTAAATTTTTACCCAATAATTCAACTTTAAATGAGAAAACTGACATCATCTGAAATGTTATCTAAATTCTCTGTTCAAATTTTTCTTGCTTTATAAAACTTTCCCTAATCATGCTACTCAAAACTAACAGTTTTCTCCCTCACACTACCAAATTTCTTTATAGCACTGATATAATAATTAATATACATGAAAAATTACCTGAAGTTAGATTAATTACATGACTATATATTTTTCTTTACCAATTTATGAAATTCGGGTAGCTCATATTCCCCATAGGTAGCACATTGTTTTGTATATTTGAGTTATATAAGAAATGTTTGATAAATTCAGGGTATTGCTCACTCATCCTGGCTCTGAATGCACTACATAAAAAGTCAAATGACAATTGAAAAAAAAATGTACATAAACATACTTATGCTCAATAAGCATTTGATATTCAAATAATTGACAAATTTACAAAAACAATTAATTACTTTTGTTTTACAATGCCTAAAAGTACCTAGGCCAAGAAAAAGAAAACACAGTATCCAGTGAATTAGATAATCACATTGAAGTCTCAACAAGTAAATGAAACAATTAAAAAAACAGAATTATAGCCAAAATAGTTTAAATACTTTATAAAAACACAAATGTGCACACGATATATGACAAAAATAAATTTGTACCAAAAAAGCCTTAAAAGGTGATACATATCATGTTTCAAAATGGAAATAATTTTGAAAGTTATTATAAAACACACTTGAAGAGATACAAAGTAAAATTATTCAAGAACATTTTAAAGAAGAAAATTTGCAAGGAAAACTTCTTCTATCAGATATATAAATGAAGTAATATCATTAAACATTGTAACTGTGGTAGGGATATTGTGTAAATAGAAGTTTGTCTTAACAGTGGCATCAACATCATGAAAGCATAAGACAAACATTATTTTTATCCTCCCTTCGACAACAAACATTTAGCATCTATTCATGAACAGAGGTGCTATATAAGAGTTATAGGATCTAGCACAGTGTACCAAGGGATACGGGAGGAGTTGTATGCATACCAGCATTTACAGTGTTGATGATTTCCCTCAATTTTGTTTGTCTGGTAAATTTTTTATTTTTCCTTTATTTCTGAAAGATTACTGTTCCAGGTGGATTAGTCTCAGTTGGCATTTTTTTTCTTTGAATATATCACCTCACTTTCTCCTTACCTTTAACGTTTCTGCTAAGAAATTTACTGAGCCTAATGGAGTTCTCTTGTAGATTACAGACTTTTTTCTTGCTGCCTTTAGGATTTTTGACAGTTTCATTATAATGTGTCTTGTAGGGTTTTGGATTGAAATAATAGGGTAATCTACTTATTAACTACATGAATTTGGAGGTCCAAATCTCTCCTCAGGTCTGGGAAGTTCTCAATCATTATTTCTTTAAATAAAATTTCTGTCCTTTTCTTCTGTTCCTCTCTTTCTGCAATTTCAACATTTCAGATACTGGATTTTTTGATGGTGTACTCTGTATCACACAGGCTTTATTCACTCTTTTTTATTATTTTGTCTTTTTTCTTAGACTTTTTTATGTCAAAATTTCTGTCTCACTGATTATTTCTTCTATTTGGTCTACTTTGATATCGATGCAATTTTCATTTCATTCATTCTTAAGCTCCAAAATTTGTTTGTTTCTTTTATATGATTTCTATCTTTTTGTTAAATTTTTCTATTTGATCATGTATCGTTTTCCTGATTTTGTTAAATTGTCTTTTTGTGTTTTTATTTAGTTCAGTGAGCTTCCTTATAATAGTTTTTTTGAATTATTTATCAGATAAATTGGAGATCTTCATGTCTTTGTTGTCCATTGTTGAAAAATTATTGTGAACTTTTAATAGTATTTATGTTTTTTTGTTTTTTGGTTTTTTTTAGTTCTGTGGAGTTTTGAATTACTTTTTTTTTGGATTTGAAATGGCAGTAACCTTCTCCGATTTTTACTAACTTCCTTCAGGGTAAAAATATATTTTCTCAGTCCTGCTATAGATTCTGAGGCTTTCTCTGACCTTGTAAGAATACACCTACTCTGTGCTTTTTGCTCTCTTTTGTGGTACAATTTTTAAGCTTATATATTTTCTCTAAACCTTGCAATGCACAAATTTGGCTGCTGGTAGCCTCTCTTGTTTTTCTGAAGGTGGTGCTACTGCTCATTTGTGGTTTCTCCCTTGCCAATAGACTCTAATCTACTTTCTGTACTCCATTTCTACCAGAGTTCTCACTGCTGCTCTCAGGAGCATGGACAGAGTGCGGGGAGGTATGGGTTTGGCACATGATATGATCGGGAGTAACCGCAGGTCTGTTAGAAGATTCTATAGTTGAGGTTTCCCCTGAGGTTTGTGGGTATGCTTCCTGATGGAGTCAAGAGCACAGTCAGCAAGAATCATGTCTCTTTAATACCTTTTAGGAATTTTATGTGTTGCGCTCTTAATCTGCTCCCTCCCCTAGTTGTGGAGGAGTTTAATGCTCTGGATGCTGTGAGAGATAAGTGAGTTTCTTTGGTAATGTTTCCCACAGTTGGAGAAGCTGTGCTCTTACTCAGTGGCTTTCTGTTTTTACTATGGGAGAAATTACAGGCCATCTAGTTTATCCTTAAACTGTGCCACCTTGGGGGAGGAGTAAAGCCAGATAAGTAAAGCTGTTTCCCTTGCCCAATCTATTGAAGTCAGACATTATATATACATATATATATATATATAATAATTACATACTATATATTATAACATATATATAATATACACATATAATATATATTATATTATATATACATATAATACATATATTATACATACATATTTGTTATATATGTATAATATATTATATATTTATAATATATATTATATAAATATATTATGTATTTATAATATATATATATATATATATATATATATATATATATATATATATATATATATTTATTTATTTATTTATTTTTCTCCAGTAGAGTGTGGAAACATCTCCACTGGAAACATGGACCTTCACAAAGCCTCTCTCATAGACAGGTGAACACCCAAGTCAGTATTATGCAAGCAATCCTGGGCCACATCCAAAACGTGTTGTAGTGGTTCACAGACTCTTATAGGTTTCACAGCTTGTACTGAAGTCTGTCTATTACCCAATTCTAGTTTTAATATTTCATGGAACCTCAATACTGTTTTCCATAGTGGCTGCACCAATTTGCAATCCCACCAACAGTTCATAAGGGTTTCCATTTCTTCACATCCTCACCAAAACTTGTTTTTTATTTAATTAAATTTATTGGGGTGACATTTGTTAATAAAATTATATAGGTTTCAAGTATATAATTCAATAATACATCATGCGTATATTGCCTTGTGTATTCACAACCGAAAATTAAATTCCCTTCCATCACCATATATATGAACCCCTATTGCAAAAGAGAAACAATGTCGTGAAAGAAAAGATTTTTTTAATGAAAATATAATAAAAACTCAAGAAAAGGGCTCTAATTTATATATATATATATATAAATTATATATATACTAGCAATATTTATATATACTTTATCAAAAACTGATACACTTTTTTAAGTTAAAAAAAAAGCATAGAAGAAACATAAGTATTACCTACAATGTAGTAAGTGCTTAAAATACATCAGATTCTGTGCTAAGCACATAATGCAAGATAGTGCATTTAATCTTCAGGAGCAACCTACGATTTAGATTCTATCTTTATCTTCAATTTACAGATAAATGTTGTGTGTTTCAGAGAATTAATTTAGTAAAAGTAACAAGCTAGTAATTGGCAGAACTAGCCCCTACCCCGCTTTTTTTTGCAAACATAAAACAAAATTTTAAGTGAACTTTGGAGTGTTTGTCTCTACTGTCATATAGATGTGTGACATCTATGTTTTATGTATCCATATGATGCTTAACACTTTTTCGAGCCGTAGTGAGTGCCTATGTATAATTACTATTTCACAGAGCTGTTTTGAGAATTAAATCAGATAATATATGTAATTTAGATGTAAAATTCAAAACAATGTAAATGCTATTTTTAATATTACAAACCATGGAATCCAGACATCTAAAAAAAGTGAATTTACATTTTGAATGAAAGAAAAGGAAAATCAAATAAACATGATTAGTATACTTTCACCATATCTCTTCCACTTAATACAACCCCTATCATAGAACATTCTAAAGTTCCCAAACCTTGGACTATTTATTATAGAAATAACTATAAACATTTACACAAACTACAGATACTGTATGGTTGGTTTTGATTATATGTGATTCCAACAACTCTTACCAAGACTTGAGTGAAGCTCTTAGCTAAAATACAAGGAATAATCTCTGAATTAATTTTATTTCTATTAAGATTCAAGGTTAGCAGATTCTCTTGTTCTGTTCCACATTATTCTTTTTCCATGTTGATGACATTGCGATAGTTGCAAAATATGGTTACATTCGACAGAAAATCTTTGATTTCTACATCCATAATATCTTAAAGTTTATATTTTATTTTAAATGCGGCATCTGTTTTTTGATTTATTGTTAAGTATGAAGGGTGAAGGGATAGAGCAGGTGCTTTCTCTAATATGCTTCTGTCAAACATGTTGAATAAGATATTTCTTTACTTTGAAATGTTGCCTAAAATTGAGGATGTGTTGTTGTGTACTAGTAATTCAGAGAAATTGCACAGTCTATTAATACTTAATGATGTAAGCTGCCAAATTAAAAGCACTCTGCTGCCAAAATTATTAACTTGTTTTTATTTATTTAGAAATTGAAATTATTTTCACACTTTTTATCATAATAATATTACCAAAACATTTTGGGGATCAACCAGGTTATTGCAAGTAACTGAAGTAATTTTAACTTAGTAAATCAATCAATGAACTTAGGAGTGGTTTATTCAATTTAGTTGTAAAAGTCATTAAAATAATGAGATAACTTCTAAAAAATGTTTAAAGATACTACGTAACTAACTTCTATGCACAAGTATTTGAAAATCATCATAGTGAAGAAGATAAACATTCTTCTTTGTTAGTCTTTCAAGAAATATCAAAATCAAAAAAAATAAGCAATTACTAAATGTTAAATGTATGCATTTATTTTCCTTATGTCAAAAAACAAACATGTGCCTTCAAGAATAAAAAGGAAAACTAATATTTGAAATCTGAAAAGAAATACACATATGTATAAGTAAAGAACTAGTATGCACAGTCTTTAATTTGTGTCATCTTAATCAGCAGGAATGCAAAAAGGGGACTAACATCACAATCTGAAATTCAAAGATATAAAATGAGACAAAGAGCAAGAGCCTCTAGTCTTTTGATGGTATTTTAGCTGAAACACTAACTGTGTGACTAATTATCCTCTCTTGACCAATAACAATAAATACAGAAAAGAACAAAAATGAGTAATGAGTAAATGTTTTGAACTTTGTAGACAGTTTGAGTCTTTTTTAAAAATCGGTATTCGATAAACAAATTTTTAGAACACCAATGTTTAGAAATGAACTTACTAAAACTAAGGAAATATTTTCCAGTATCTACTAAAGTTGTAAATGCACTCATTTTCTTTTGAACAATGCTAATCTGGCAATGCTACCTTTTATTCTAGTTGGGAAGGAATTAGGCCATTTGACATGTTCATGAAAATGTGCTTCTTAAGTAACAAGCCTAATAAAATTTAGTTGGAATTAGAATGATCAACATACAGGGGGAATAGAAAGTAAATTTGATATCCATGCAGCTTCATGACAAGATTATTTTTTTAATCAACAATTATAATTATTTAATCAACAATTATAATTATATATAATTATACTACTCTAGTAATATCAAAAATAAAATCTATGAAAAGAGAAAATATTATCAGATAAAATATTTTAAAAATTACTTAATAAAATATGATCTACAGATATCTGGACAATCTCCTATAACATGAACATAGCTAAATTACAAGTAAGAAACCTCTAAAAAGTCTAATAAATGATCTTTTATCGATTTATGTCACATTTTTTTAAGATAATTTTGCCCTTTGACTTTGTTGAACTATATCAAAACAAAATATAACAAGCAAACACACAATGAAAGTAAAATAACAATCACAAAATACAACTACTACCTCTACTTAAATGCAATTTCTGTCCAATTTGCAAGTTGGCACTATGACATCTTAGTAGATTTCAATTTCAATTCAATGTTATTATTTCAAAAAGTTTGCTTTTCTCTGATGTTTTTGCCCATTGCATACAGCACACAAGGCTGTTACTGCCAATTTAGATCTGCAAATTTAACAATGAGATTTACTCAATATCTGCAGGGAGTTATTTATAAAAGACTCATTTCTCCTTGTAGAATTATCTGTGAATAAACTATTTTTCTTAATGATCTGTGACATTTTGAACAACATACCTTTTTTTTTCCCCAGGTGACAGAAAGAATGACAGAGAAGTCATCTTTCAGAATTTACATCAATTTTAAAGGAAACTAGTTAATAATTTTGTTTCTTTGAAAATGTAAAGTGAAGCTATAATGGGAAAAATCTGAAATAATTAAGAAAAATGAGTCTCTAGAATACAAAAAGAAAATAATTCATTTTGTAAAGATTGTCCCATCTTATTTTAAAACTCTATGTATACACTCAATCTAGAGTTGAAGTGCTAACCTAATACTAAGTAGTGTAATACATTTTCTGTTCTCGTAGAAAGTATAATAGAATTTTTATTAAAAATAGAGCAATAAGTATGCCAGAATCCTGGCATCTAAATTAAAATGAAGTAAATGATAACCTTATAAATATTAGAAGCCCAAGACAATGCCACAATAGGAGAAAGTATAACTGAGAGATTTGCTTGGCAGGGTCTATTACTCATCCACCCAAATTACCCTTTAGCTCAGATTATTCAGGATCTAGTTATGTACTTTTTTTATAACAAAAATTGCCGCATCTTAGATTTTTAAAATTATTTTAGTAGTAACAAATGAAAAGAGAAAATATAGTTTTAAAATGCAAACTTTCAAAAAGAATATTCAAATAGTTTACCAGTTTTGCCTTTTTAAGCGTGACAAATGGTGGGATTTACTCACCCCTCTCCAGCCTCGCTGATTACGTTCCCATTTAAAGGAAGACAGACACATAATCTGAGAGTGATATTTTATCCAGAACACCCCCAAAATTATTATCTCTAATTCTCAAATATGCATTTTCTGTAGCAATTAAAAGTACACACTATAAGCAGTATTATTTGTAAATTTCAATTTGTTTTTATAAGTTTATCTGATTTAAAGAAATACTCTAGATGATTATATCAGAATCCACTGCATTCTAAAATAGTCGTATATGATTCTTCTCATTTTTAGACATCATGAAAATAGATTTAAAGTCATGTAAAAATTAAATATTATCATCTGAAACCTATTTCTGTATATCATACATAAAATTTGTTATCTGTGAAGAGGGAGAAAAAAAAAGGTAGGGGAAAGGGAAAAAAAGTACAGAAGAAGGAATCAGAGAGAGATCTTATTTGAAGCTAATTTTACTTGTGGTAAAACTTCTTTCTTTAGCATATCCCAAGAGAGTCAAAACAGAATCCAATGAATGCTGTAGATGGTTAGAGGTGTGTGAAAGAAATGTAAAAGCATAATAATAATAATATAGGATCTGAATGCAGAACAAATAAGGGTGGTTACGGAAGTCCAAAGAATGAACATTTCAACAAACAGAAATTGCATTTGGCCAAAGATCCTACATTTATTGACTATACTAATTGGATAAAATTAGAAATATTATTTTCTATTTTTTACATAATACAATATAGAGTTTGACCTCTTCCTAAGTGCCTCTTATCTGACCATAATAAAAAGGTTTCCTTTCTTATTATCTCCTCATCTAAGAAAAGATTGTATTTTCATTTTGTAATTGTGTCATAGGTTAGGTAGTCAAGATACATCTCAAAGCTGGTGTGAGAATAAAATCGAAATCTTTATTCCAGATTCTGATTTCAGAAAATCAAAGTAGGAAAATGAACTCTTCTAAGAAAACCTATGCAGTCAATAAAAATTTAACATATGTATTACATAAGTAAAGTTACTGAGGCTCAGAAAATTAAGAAACATGTCCAAGATCAGCTTGAAAGAGATATTTTGAGGTTAAAATGAGTTAATATATGCAAAATACTTAATACTGTAAAAATTGGATCTATGGAAACTCACTATTTTTATTTTTTGTTACTACACCAGTCTGGCTCAATGCATAGAAAAATACTTGATATATAATAGAAAATTACCATATATTTAATGATAACTTTTAAAAATAATTCACATATTTCTTGGTCTTAATAATGCTTTTTTTGGTATATTTTTTATTCAGAACAAAATCACAAAGTTAATTGATCAGTAAACAACAGATTTCATGAAAGAAGAGGCATTGATTGCCAACAAAGCAAACATGCATGATTTTTAAAATACTAAATGAGCAAGTGATAAAATATATTTGGAAAACTATTAATATTTTAAAATATTTTGATTATGTCATATAAAAATGATTTGGTTATCTAAGAAAATGCAGTAGAAGATTATTTTTATTACATGTCATATTAACTTAAAATTTTGAAGATTATTTTAAAACATTTTACAATAGTCAGTCAAAAGACTTTTGATTAAAATTTGACTTATGCTAGTCATGCTGTCTGGCAACTTCAAAGTTAACTTTGAAGATGGCATTTTTATTTTTAAACTACTTTTATTATTCTATAATTTACATGATTGCATTGTTCTCTTGTTACAGTTTATTTTTATATTTTTATTAAAAATTATTGGGGTGACATTGATCAACAAAATCCAGTAAGTTTCAAGTGTACAATTCAACAGTATGTTGTATATGTATTGCATTGTATGTTCAACACCTATAGTTAGATTTCCTTCTGAAACCAAATATTTGAACCCTTTTCCCCTATCTCCCTCCTCCCATGTTCTCTCATAACCACTAGTCCACTGTTCATATCTATGAGTTTCTGCTTGTTTGTCATGTTTGTTTGTTGCTTTTAGGTTTATATCCCACGCATGAGTGATATAATTTGGTTTTCAACTTTTCTGTCTAAATTATTTTGCTTGGCATGATTATCTTAAGAACCATCCATGTTGTCGCAAATGGCAATATTTCATCTTTTCTTATGGCTGAGTAATATACCACTGTGTATATGTACTACATCTTTTTTATCCAATCATCTACCGTGGAACACTTCAGTTGCTTCCATGTCCTGGCCACTGTAAATAATGTTGCTATGAACATTAAGGTGCATATATCTTTGCAGATAAATGTTTTCAGATTTTTTGAGTAAATATTCTAAAGAAGGATTGCTGGATCATGTAGTAAATTTAGTATTTTGAGGCACCTCCATACTGTTTTCAATAGTGTTTGTACAAATTTGCAGTCTTACCAACAATATACTGGGGAGCAGTTGCAAATATAGATGAAGCTTCACTTCCTCACTCACTGCTTACCTCTTGTGCATCTCGGTTCCTAAAGGGCCACAGACCAGGACTTATCCACAGCCCTGGGGGTGGGAATCCCTGCTTTAGAATAATGTGTATTTTTCTATTTGGGGATAAAATGTGATATATATGTCTATTAGTTCAATTAGATCTAAAGTATGATTCAAGTTTAATGTTTTCTTGTTGATTTTCTGTTTGTATGATCTATTCATTACTGAAAGTGGGTTATTAAAATTCTCCAATAATATTCTAATTTTGTCTCTATCTCCCTCAGATCTAGTAGTGTTTGTTTAATATATCTAGATGTTCCAATGTTAGGTACATATATATTTATGATTGTTAAGTTTTCTTGATGAATTGACTTTTTTATCATATAATGAATTTTGTCTCATTATTATCTTGAATTAGTCGATTTTGCCTGATATAGGTGTAGCAAACCCCACTCTTTTTTGATTTCCACTTTCCTGGAATATACATTTTTTTACCCCTTTACTTTAAGTGTATGTGTGTCCTTAAAAATGAAGTTTCTTGTAACAGCAAATGCAGTCATGCATTGCTTAACAATGGGGACTCATTCTGAAACATGCATTATTAGATCATTTCATTATTGTGCAAATATCATAGAACACACTTAGACAAATCTAGATGGTATAGCCTACTACAAACCTAGGCTATATGGTAAAACATATTGATCCTAGACTACAAACCTGTACATTGTATTAATGTACTGAATACTGTAAAATATTGTAACAAAATGGCACCTATTTATGTATCTAAACATATGTAAAAATAGAAAAGATACATAAAAAATACCATATAAAAGATAAAAAATGATATATCTCTAGAAGGCATTTACCACTCATGAAGTTTGAAGAACTGGAAGTTGCTCTAGGTAAGTCAGTAAGTTAGCAGTGAGTATTGCGAAGACCTAGGACATTTCTGTATACTACTGCAAAATTTATAAATAATGTACACTTAGGCTACATTATATTTATTATCTCTACTTGTATTTTTTTCTTTAATAAAAATTAAACTAGCTTACTCTAACTTTTTATGTTATAAACTTTTTTAATTTTGTAATTTTCAACTCTTGCAATAACAGTTATTTAAAACACAAACATTTTACAGCTGTACAAAAATACTTTGTAAATCTTATTCCTTAAGTTTTAATTTTCTATTTTTAATTTTTTAAATATTTTGTTAAAAATTAAAACACAAAGACACACATTAGCCTAGGCCTCCATAGGGTGAGGATTATTAATATCACTGTCTTCCACACCACATCTCTTCCCACTAGAGGATCTTTAGGGAAAATAACACACTTTGAGCTCTCATCAATGATAACAATGCCTTCTCGTGGAATACATTCTGAAGAACATGCCTGAGACTTTTCTTGAGAAGGTGTAACTCTTCAGAAATATTTCCATGTTGGTTTGCTTGTTTTT
>NW_024342257.1:4743514-4806225 GCF_902729225.1 Pteropus medius
TTTTTTTTTCTTTTTTTTTTTTCATCATAAATTTGCTTGTTAACAAATAATGCACCACGAACACTCTTCTCTATTAATCAAATATTTTCAGTATTGTAGTCCATGTTTTCCATTTATTAAGAAGCTTGTTGAAATCGGCAAAAGCATCTACAAAACTCTTTACTATAAAATTTCTGAGAGTTATTCTTTTTCTTCTCCCATAATTGCCCTTTCTCTTGACTTTTCTTTAGCTTGTGTTTCTGTTCCAGTTGCAGAAACTCTCATTAGTTAGTTCCTCAGGAACCACCTCTAAGAGCTCCTTAATGTCACTTACTGACAACCTGGTTAAAATTATTGACTTTCTCAGCCACAGTCTTGTTGAGTTTTTTCAACCTCCTCATCCTAGGCAAATCCTTTCAAATCATGGATGAATCTCTTGAATGTCTTCTTCCAGATGCCATTCATACAATCCTTGTTGATGTTGCCCTAAGCTCAAACAAGGCTTTTGATAGAGTTATAAATGTAATTTTTCCAGAATTTCATCAGTGTCTTCTTAGTGTCTTCCTTACTTGCAGCAATAGCCTGGGCAAGGATATTCCTCAGGTTGTAGACCTTAAAAACTGCTAAAACTCCTTAATCCATTGGTTGGATCAAAGAGGTCGTGTTTGGTGAGAGAAATGCTACTTCGTTTTTGAGATGAAGATCACCATTAAAAGGGGGGATGTCTGAAAGCATTACCAACAGTAAGAAAAATCTTAAAAGATATCTTAATCTTCAAATATGACTTTTTCAATTTGCGGGCATAGCAATTTAGGAAGGCATCTTGGAAGAGGACTGGATCATCCATAACTTCTTATTATTCCTCTAGTACACTAGCAGTGTGTGCTTACCGATATGCTTGAAGACACTGGGGTTCTCACTGTGACAAATTACAAAGAGTTTCAATTTGTGGCCTGCAACACTGCCCCCAAGCAAAAATGCTTTGTTCTTCTTAAAAGCCTTGAAACCTGGCATTGACTTGGCCTTGTTATGGATTAAAACACTTTCAGACATCCATTTTCAGAATAAGGAGGTTTCATCCATATTAAATATTGTCTCTGTCAAGTAATTTTCCTCCACAATCAGCTTATCTAAAGTTTTTGAAAGTTCTTCAGCTGCCTTTACATTAGCACTCACAGATTCACCACTTACTTTCACATTGTGTAATGAATAGTGATTCTTAAATTATTTAAACCACCCAGTGGTAGCAGTAAGTTAAACATTATTGTAATGTCCAACCTTGTCTTTTAACATAGCAAAAATCTTTTTGCTTTGGCTACGATTGTCATTGTGCAGAAAGGGATCCACTTCTGTCTCCGATCTTCAGTCCAGGTCATTAGAAGTTGCTCCATGTCTGATATAGGTCCTTCCTAAATGTTTGTTGGTCTCATTGTATTTAATAAAGCAGATCTTTTAATAGCATCTATCATTTTTCTCTGTTATTTAAGATTGTAGCTATGGCAGACTGGAGCATGCCTGACTGGCAAGCAAGAATTATCATGGATTTTTCACTTTCATAATCTTTAATCATTTTTTAAATTTTCTTCCAGGCCAATCACATTATGTGACCCCTTACTGAAAACATTAGCATTGGATTTTGTATGCATAAGGGTCATAATGACAAAAACAACACAAGATTAAATCAAGCACAAGAGAAAATCATGCCATCAAGAAATGCAGTAAACATGAGATGTGTGAGACTGTTATCAGCATACTGTCTTACAGCAGACTTTTTTTATAAGTAGAAAGTATACACTCTAAGATAACAAAAAGTATAGCATTTTAAATATGTAAACCAGTAACATAGTCATTTATTATCATTTTCAAGTATTATGCACTGTACATAATTGTATGTTCTATACTTTTGTTCAATTGGCAGTGCAGTCGCTTTGTTTGCACCAGCATCACCACAAACACATGAGCAATGCATACTACTACAATGTTATAACAACTACAGTGTTACCAAGTAATAGGAAATTTTCAGTTCCATTATAATCTTACAGGACCTCCATTGTATATATGGTTCATTACTGATCAAGATGTTATGCAGAGCATGACTGAAGTAGGTATTTGGGTTTTTAAAAAAATCCATTTGGGTACTCTGTAACTTTTGATAGGGGAATTTAATACATTTACATTTGGAATACTTATTGATATGTAAGAATTTACTGCTTTAATATTATTATCTACAGATTATTTTGTAGTTTACTTATTTCTCTTTTACTCTTCTGCTGCATTACTTTGAGATGGGTTAATTTTTTTTGTGGTGTTATGCTCTGATTTTCTTGTCTTTAACTTTTGTGAGGCTACTATAGGCTTTGTTTTGTGATTGTCATGAGATTTATATGTAACATCTTATAAATAGATATAATAATCTATTTTAGGTTGATAACAACTAATGCATAAAACTCCCTTTTACCCTTTTTTTATGTTTTTAATGTTATAATTTGTCTCTTTTATATTGTGTATTCATTAATAAATTCTAATAGTTATAGATATTTTTGATACGTTTGTCTTTAAATATTTATACTATAGTTAAGTGGTTAACACATCATCATACCACAATACAGTTTTCTGAATTTGACTATATTTGCCTTTAATATGTTGTATAATTTCATATGTTTTCATGTTACTAGTTAGTATTCTTTCATTTAAGGTTAAAGAACATCTTTTAGGATTTTTTTAAGTTAAATATATCGAGGTAACTTTGGTTAATAAAATTATATGTTTCAAATATACAATTTTATAATACGTCATCTGTATATTGCATTGTGTGCTCACCACTCAAAGTTTAGTTTTCTTCTGTCATCATATATTTGAATCTCTTTACCCTCTTCAACCTCCCCTTCAATTGCTTCCCCTCTAATAATCACCATACTTTTGTCTCTATCAATGAGTTCTTTTTGTTTGTTTGTTTTGTGTGTTCATCTGTCGCTTTCTGTTTTATATACCACATATGAATGAAAACATATGATTCATGTCCTTTTCTGTCTGACTTATTTCGCTTACCATAATACTCTCAAAATCCATCCACGTTGTCACAAATGACAATATTTCATCCTTTCTTGTGTCTGAGTAGTATGCCATTGTATATATGTACCACATTTTCTTATCCAATCATCCATCAAAGGACACTGGGATTGTTTCCTTGTCTTGGCTACCATGAATAACACTGCAATAAGCATAGGGGTACATATATCTTTATAAATAAATGTTTTTAATTTTTGAAAGTAGACACCCAGAAGAGGAATTACTAGCTTGTATCAAAGCTCAATTCTTAATTTTTAGAATAAACTTTATATTGCTTTAAAATTACATTCCTGCCAGCAATATATGAGGGTTCCTTTATTTCCCACATGTTTCTCAACAGTTTTTACTTCTCTTGTTGATGATAGTCATTCCTGTAGGTATGAGGTGGTATCTCATTATGGTTTTACTTTGCATTTCTTTAAAAAATAGGGACACTAATCATCTTTTTTATATCTATTGGTCATCTGTATGTCCTCTCTGGAGAAATGTCTGTTCAGGTCCTTTGTCCATTTCTTAATTGAATTGCTAGCTTTTTGATGTTAGGTTAGTAAAATTTTTTAAATACATTTTGGATATTAACCTTTTATTGGATGTATTATTGGTGAATATCTTTTCCTGTTCAGTAGATAGTCTTTTGTTTTGTTGATGGTTTATACCACTGTACAAAAACTTTTTAGTTTGATGTAGTCTCATTTATTTATTTTTCTTTTGTTTTCCTTGCCTGACATAATATATTAGAAAAAATGTTGCTAAGATAAGATCAGAGTGTTCACTGCTTATGTTTTTTTTCTAGGAGTTTTATGGTTTTGGTTCTTACCTTTAAGTCCTTAGTTCATTTTGAGTTTATTCTTGTATATTAAAAAAGAAGATATAGACTGAAAGTCTTTAAAGACATAAAGGGACTGTTACATATGAAATCTTTTTTAAAAATTTAAATAAACGAACAAACAAAACAGAAATTTTGATGGTAGCCAGATGAGAAGGGTGTTGGGATGATAGTGAAAAAGGGAAAGGGATTAAGATATGCAAAGTGCAAGTCATAAAAAAAGTCACAGGGATATAAAATACAGCATAGAAAATATAACTAATATTGAAATAACTATGTATGGTGTCATACGGGTACTAGACTTATAAGGCGATCACTTCACAAGTTACATCGATGTCTAATGATTATGTTATACAGCTGAAACTAATATAATATTATTTGTCAAGTATACCTAAAAATTTAAAAATAAATTTAAAAACTAACGACCTAATTGACCTTTATAAAAACCATAACACAACATTAGCGGAATATACATCATTTTATAATACACATAGAATGTATATCAAAATAAATTATATTCTAGGCAATAAGTAATACTTTGATAAATTTAAAAATAACTGAAATTATGTAAAGTATGTTTTTGGACT
Source organism: Pteropus medius (assembly GCF_902729225.1). Classification (NCBI taxonomy): domain Eukaryota; kingdom Metazoa; phylum Chordata; class Mammalia; order Chiroptera; family Pteropodidae; genus Pteropus; species Pteropus medius. The sequence goes on from NW_024342257.1 coordinate 4,747,976, forward strand.
ACAAAAAATATGAACTTAGAATCAATTAAAGTAAGATAACTGAAAATTTTGTGGATATATGGACTTATGAAACATAACATCAAAATAACTCATGTATCAAAAAGAAATTCATGAGAAATTAAAACTTATTTAGAATTGAATTAATGTAAATTAAATCTAACCAGAATATATTAAAATTATTAGGACAATGCTGAGGTGTGTGGGTGTATGTGAAAAACATTGTGTGTGTGTATTCGGCAGTATTGTGTGATGACATGTTTGATTAATGATATAAATTTTTAACTGTAAAAAATATGAACAGAAGAACAAATCACAACTAAAGCAAATATAGCATGTGAAAGTAATAGAAATTGATGAAATTGAAAAAAAATAAATTAAACATTTTTTTCAAGAAATAATGTAAAAAAAAAAATTAAACCTCTAACCAGACAAATAAGTGGAAAACTCAGAAGATACAATTTACTAAGATCAGAAATAAAGAAGCTAATGTCAAGATAGATCCAACAGACATTGAATGTATAATAAAGAAACATTCTGTGCAATTATATCATCAAAAATTTGAAACTTAAATGAATTAATTCTTTGAAATTCAAAAATTATTAAAGTTCACTAAAAAAGAATTAGATAATAGGAATAGTTTGATATTTGTTTTAAAAATTACAGGTCAAAAAGATGGCGGAGTGAGAGATGTCCCCAGATCTTTCTCCTTGAAACAATAAGCTGACATCTAAAACTTAGCTAAAAACACCCAAACTGCACACCAGCACGTCTGAGTGTGGGATCTGCGCATAAGAGCTACCACAGGTCAGAACCCCGGGTGTCAGGCAAAAGGCTGGGAGAAACAAGGAAGCTGCGTCTCACAGCCAGAGCTCCCTGCAGGAGGAGAGGGAAGGGAGAAGGTGCCATGAGTTCCCTGAACAACCCTGCCTAAGAGAATTGTGAGCTCCACGTGGCCAGCAGCAATGCCCAGGCATCAGGGTAGAAAGCAGAGAAGTAGGGAAAGCAGAGAAGCGGGAAAAGCAGAGAAGCAACAGCTGCTTATTACCAGGCACAGTTACAAAATGTGAGACTGAACTGCAGTCCCCATCCTCCAACCAAGAGGGCCCCTCACCTCTTATCCTCCAAGACAGAACACCGCAGAACTCCAGGGCATCTGGGCAAACGCTACCAAAACTTATGCTAAAACAGACAGGGACAGAGATTGAGGGTAGGGAGAGTGATTGAATATCTATAAGAATAGAAAATACATTTTTAAGACTTTATATAAAACAAAGATCCAAGAAGCTTAGATATCACCTACTGGAAACCAAAAGAAAAACAACTTCTTTGTAACAATCTAATGAGAAAACTTTACATATATAATAAATCTTTTTTCTAGAAAAAAGCAGAATACACTTTCATAATGCCCAGGCTGAGAAATAGCGCATTAAACACCATGAACAATCAAAGTGGCAAGGCAGCTCACAAAGAAAGAGAAAATATCTCCAGAAAATAAGCTTATAGATATAGAAATATGCTACCGAAATGACAGAGAATTCTGGATTCTGGATGGTACTTCTGAAAAAACTCAATGAGATCCAAAACAATTCATATCACCAATTTCAGGAACTGAAAAAAAACATACAAACAACAACAACAACAGAAAACTAGATCATCAGAATGAGCTCTTTAACAAGGAGATTGAAAAACTCAAAAGGAACTAAAAAGAACTTCTGGAGATGAAGAACATAGTGAAAGAGATGAAAAATGAAATAGCAAGCTTGGGAAATAGAGTCGACCGAATGGAGGAAAGGATCAGTGATAATTAAGGCAGAAATCTAGAAATATATCAGAACGAAGAAGAGAGAAAACAAAGAATGAAAATAATGAACAAATAATGAAAGAGAAAACAAATAATGAAAGAGAAATACAAGAACTAGTTGATACCATCAGGAGAGGAAACATAAGAATAATGGGAATTCTCAAAGAGGAGGAAAAGGAGTAGGGATTAGAAAGCATTTTCAGATAAATAGTTGATGAGAATTTCCCAAATGTAAGGAAAGTGCTGGAGCTTGGAATTCAAGAAGTCAACAGAACACCCAATTATCTCAACCCAAAAAGTCCTTCTCCAAGACACATTGTATTGAAATGATCAAAAATCAATGACAAACAAAGAATTCTCAAGGCAGCCAGGTAAAAGAAGATGGTAATACATAAGTAAAACCCATTAGATTATTGTCAGAATTTTCAGCACAAATCTTATAAGCCAGAAAGGAGTGGAATCAAATACTCAAACTATTAAATGAAAGAAACTACTAGCCAAGAATAATGTATACAGCAAAGATCTTCTTTAGATTTGAAGAGAAATAAAGACCTTTCCAGACATACAAAAATTGAGGGAATTCTCCATTATGAGGCTAGCATTACAGGAAATACTGAAAGGGGTCAGCACACACAAACAAATGTTTACACACCACTGCACACACCTTTTACACACACACACACACACACACACATTACTAAGATGGAGCAGAAGGCATACAGAAGTGGGAGAATGAAGCGTGGCTTAAAACAGAGGTTTTGCCTTTTCTAGAAGATAGTAATGAACGTTCAGCATACATAGGAACAAAAAGAGACAACAATGACTAAAAAGGGGAGGATGCAAAGATCCATATCCACAAAGGGGAATGGAAATAAGGCACATGCAGAAGAAAATAGACATATATACTATCCTCTACATATTCGTAATGGTTATCACACACCAAAGATACAGAACTGAAGTATGTAACATACATGAAGAAGGATGAGAGGTAAAACACAAAAAACGCAACCAAAAAAAAACAAAAAACAAAACAGACACAAAAGAATGAGGAAGCAATGGAAACATTGAGATACTAGAGAGCAAAATGTAAAGTAGCTATTAGAAAACCTCATATTTCAATAATCACCCTAATGTAAATGGACTGAACACAACAATAAAAGGGCACAGAGTTGCAGATTACATTAAAAAAAAAAACAAACAAAACATATACTACCTCCAGGAGACATATCTAGGTTCCAAAGACAAATATAAACTGAAAAAAAAGTGAAAGGGTGGAAAATGATATTTCAAGCAAATGGTTTTCAGAGAAAAGCAGGACTAGAGGTACTAATATTAGACAAAATAGACTTTAAAATAAAAAAAAAAGTAAAGAAAGATACTGAGGGACACTTCATAATGATAAAGAGAATTATACACCAAGAAGATTTAAAATTTCTTAATATTTAGGCTCCCCATCAGTGAGCCCCAAAATATATAAAGCAATTACTAACAGAACTAAAGAGAGAAACAGGACAAAAAAATGATTGTAGTAGGAGAACTAAATACCACACTGCCGGATATGGACTGATCATCCAAACAGAAAATCATTAAGGAAATAACATCCTTAAATGACACATTAGACCAACTGGACATAATTGACATTTACACAGCCTTCCATCCCCAAACAGCTGCTTATACATTATTCTCTACTGCACATGGATCATTCTCAAGGATTGACCATATACTGGGACACAGAGATAGACTCAAGAAATATGATGTTTGAAATCATACCAACCATATTCTCTGATCATAATGTTTTGAAACTAGAGATAACTGTAAAAGGGAAGCTGAAAGAACCACAAATACATGGAGATTAAACAACATTCTACTAAAGAATGACTGGCTCAGAGAAGAAATAAAAAGAGAGATCAAGAGATACATAGAAACAAATGATAATGATAATACAATATATCAAATCTTTTGAGACACGGCAAAAGTGGTCATAAGAAGAAAGTTCCTATCGTTACAAGCCTATCTCCAAAAATAAGAATGAGCCCAAATAAATAACTTAACGCCTCATCTTAAAAAAATAGAAAAAGAAGAGGAATTGAAGGCTAAAGTCAGCAGAAGGAAAGAACTAATCAAAATTAGAGCAGAATTAAATGAAATTGAGAATAAAAAAATAGAAAAAATAAATGCAACAAAGAGCTGATTCTTTGAGAAGTTTAATAAAATTGACAAACTCCTGGCAAGAGTCACTAAAGAAAAAAGAGATAGGCACAAATAAACAAAATCAGGGTTGAAAGAGGAGGAATTACAACAGACAACGCAGAAATACAAAGGATCATACAAGAATACTATGAAAAGAAGTATATAACACCAAATTTAATAACCTTAAATAAATGGACAAGTACTTAGAAAGATACAAACTTCCTAGACTGAATCAAGAAATACTGGAAAATCTAAATAGACTGATCAGCAATATGGAAATTGAAGCAACCATCAAAAACTTACCATAGAGTAAAAGACCAAGAACAGATGGCTTCACCAGTGAAGTCTATCAAGTATTCAAAGAAGATTTAATACCTATTCTTCTTAAAATCTTCCAAAAAAATAAAAGAGGAGGCAATATTCCCTAACTCATTTTATGAAGCCAATATTATCTTGATACCAAACGCTGGTAAAGATAGCACAAAAAAAGAAAACTACAGAACAATATCTCTCATGAACACAGATGCAAAAATCCTAAATAAAATACTAGCGAACTAAATACAGCAACATATTAAAAAGTTTTATACCACGATTAAGTGGTTTTCCTCCCAATGTACAGGGATGATTCAACATATGCGAATCGATTAATGCTACACACCAAATAAACAATTAAAAATAAGAATAATACGATCATATCAATAGATGCAGAAAAAGAGTTCGACTAGATAGATTCCATTTATGATCAAAACACTTAACAAACTTGGTGTTGAAGGACAGAACCTTAACTTAATAAAGGCCGTATACGACATACCCTCAGATAACTTTGTATTTAATGGTGAAAAACTTAAAACTTTCCCTCTGAGATCAGAAACAAGACAAGGCTGTCCGCTATCGCCACTGTTTCTCAATCTAACACTAGAGGTCATAAAAAGTGCAATCAGGCAAGAGAAAGATATAAAAGGAATTCAAATAGGAAACGAAGAAGTCAAACTGTCGCTATTTGAGGATGACATGATTCTCTATATAGAAAGTCCTAAAGAACCCACAAGAACACTACTAGAAACAATAAGCAAATACAGTAAATTTTCTGGATACAAAATCAATATTCAAAAATCTATAGTGTTCCTGTACTCTACAAATGAAGTGTCAGAAAAAGAAGTGGAAAAAATAATTCCTTTTGCAATTGCAACAAAATGAATAAAATACCTAGAAATAAATCTAATGAAACATGTGAAGGACCTATATAATGAAAACTACAAGACCCTATTAAAATAAATCAAAGAAAATGCAAAGAAATGGAAAGATGTTCCATGTTCTTGGTTTGGAAGAGTCAACATAGTTAAAATGACCTTATTACCTAAAACATTATACAATCCCCATCAAATTTTAATTTGCAGTTTTTAAAGAAATAGAACAGATTTGTATGGAAGCACAAAAGATCCCAAATTGCCAAAGCCATCCTGAGAAAAAAGAACGAGGATGGAGGCATCCTTCTGCTCGACTTCAAATAATACTACAAAGCAACTATAATCAAAACAGCATGATATTGTCAGAAAAATAGACACAAAGATTAGTGGAACAGAATAGAGAGTCTAGATGTATAATATGTTTATATGGGCAAATAATTTTTGACAAAAAAGCCAAAAACCTACAGTAGAGAAAGAAAAAAATCTTCAATCATTGGTGCTGGGAAAACTGGAAAGCTACTTGTAAAAGAATGAAACTAGACTATTGTCTGTCACCACACACTGATATTAACTCAAAGTGGTAAGGACATGAATATAAGACTTGAAACAATAAAGTGCATAGAGGAAAACATAGGAACTAAGCTCATGGACCTTGGATTTAAATAGGATTTTGTGAATTAGACCTCAAAGGCAAGGGGCGTAAAAGTAAAAATAATGAATGGGACTACATAAAACTAAAACGTTTCTGCACAGGTAAAGAAACTGTTCAACAAGGTAAAGGCACAACCATCCAAATGGGAAAATATATTTGCAAGCAATGCCTCTGATAAGGACCTAATATCCAAATACATACAAAGAACTCATACAACTCAATTACAACAACAACAAAAACCTACAAACAATGCAATAAAAAAATGGGCAGAGGGCCTGAACAAACACTTCTCCCAAGAAGACATAAAAATGGCCAACAAACATATGAAAAGATGCTCACCATTGCTAGCTGTTAGGAAAATGCAAATCAAAACCATAATGAGGTACCATCTCACACCTGTTACAATAGCTATAATCAATAGGACAAGTTAATAACTAATGTTAGAGAGGATGCAGAGAAAAAGGGACCCTCATATGCTCTTGGTGGGACTGAAAATTGGTACAGTCACTATGGAAAACGGTATGGAGGTTCCTCAAAAAACTAAGAGTTGATCTACCATATGATCCAGCAATTCCTCTACTGGGTATTTACCTCAAAGACTTGAAAACCCATATCTGAAAATATATTTGCACACCGATGTTCATGGCAGCATTGTTCACGGCAGCCAGGACATACAAGCAATCGTAGTGTCCTATGATAGATGGTTGGATAAAGAAGCTGTGGTGCATATATACAATGGAATATTACTTAGTCATAAGAAGAGATGAAATACTGCTCTTTGCGGCAACATGGATGGACCTTTAGATAATCATGCTAAGTGAAATAAGCATGAAAAAGTTGAAAACCACATGATATCACTTACATGTGGGATATAACAATAGACTAGTGGTTACCAGAGAGTAGGGAGGAAGGGGAGAGGAAAGAGGTAGATGGGTTAAATGGGGTCAAATATGTGGTGACAGAAAGAAATCTATGAGTGGAGAACACACAATGCAATACATATATATCTTATTATTAAATTGTACACCTGAAAATTACTGGATTTCTTTAACTAATGTCACCAAAAAATAAAATAAATTAATTTAAAAATTTAAAGAAAAAAATTAAAAATTTAAAAAATAAAAATTACACCCAAAGCTAAATACTTTTTAACAATAAAATTTCAGTCTCAGATTGATTTACTCGAAATTCTACCACACATTTGAAGATACATTACCGATTCTATTCAAAATCTTTCAGAAAATGGATGTGGAAGAAGCAATTGTGAACTCGTATTTTGAGGCAAATATTATCCAAGTATCAAAAGTGGTTGAGATAAGGAAAACAACAATGGCAACTACATACTAATATATTTTGTGAATATAGAAAAAAAAATTGTAAGCAAAATATTACAAATGTATAAATAAAATGCATTATTAACAAGTGTGTTTTATGTTTGTTATGCATGCTGGCTTTAATATTTGAAAATTAAACCAAATAATCTACTGTACCAAAACCCGAAAAGGAAAAGTAAAGGCAGAAAGACTTGAAAAAAAAGATAATATTCATTAAGTATGTAAGTCTCAAAGCGAACCAAAAATAGAAAAAAAAATTCTCAACTTGATATGGAGTTACTGAATGACTTATCTCTAAAATAGATAAATGGGCAAAGATGTCTTGTCCTTGTTAGTGCAAAAGATAAATAAATAAAACACTACATATTTAAAAGGCAAAAATGAATTTATTTAGAGAAGACGTAAATGACTACAGAAAATAGAAAATGATTCAAGCGCATATGTAAGATTTGCCAAGATAGGCCAATTGTTAGGCCACAAACAAGTCTCAATAAATTTAAGGAGATTTAAATAAAATGAAGCTTCTTCTCCAACCACAGTGATATGAAACTAGAAATCAATTACAAGAAAAAAAAACTGAAAAATACACAAACCCATGGAGGCTAAATAACATGCTACTAAACGATTAATAGGCTAACAGTGAGATCAAGGAAGAAATCAAAAGATATCTTGAGACAAATGAAAATAAAAACACAATGACCCCAAATCTATGGAATAGAGCAAAAGAAATATTATGGGGGAAATTTATGGCAGTACAGTCTTACTTCAAGAAAAAGAAGCAATCTATAGTTACACTTAAAGGAAGTAGAAAAAAAACAGCAATAAAGCCCAAAGTGAGTATAAGAAAGAAAATAATAAAGATCAGAGTGAAAATGAAAAATACAAAAAAAAAATAATCAGTGAAACCAAAATCTGATTTACTGAAAAGATAAACAAAATTGATAAACCTTGAAGGAGACTCATCAAAAAAGAAAATAAATGGAGAGAGGATCCAAATAAAATCAGAAATGAAATGGGAGAAGTAACAACAGACTACACAGAAATTCAAAGGATTATAAGAAAATAGTATGAGCAATTACATAACAACAAATTGGACAATCTAGAAGAAATGGATAAATTTCCAGAAACATACAATCTTCCAAGACTGAATCAAGAAGAAACAAAAAATCCGAACCAACCAATTATGAATAATGAAATGAAATTAGGAATCAAAGTACTCCCAACAAGCAAAAGTCCTAGACCAGATGTCTTCATAAGTAAATTTTACCAAACATTCAATAAATAACTAACACTTGTTTTGCTCAAACTCTTTAAATAGTTCAAAAGGAGTGAAGTCTTCCAATTTCATTTTATGAGGACACCATTATCCTGATTGTAAAACCAGACAAAACCATTGCAAAAAATAAATAAATAAAAGAAAGAAAATTCCAGCCCAATATTCCTGATGAACATAGATGCAAAAATCCTCAGCAAAATATTAGAAAATTGAATTCAGCAAGAAATTAAAAAGATCATACACCATGGTCAAGTTGGATTTATTCCTGGGATGCAAAGTTGGTTCGATATTTGCTAAACAATTAATGTGACACCCCACATTATAAAATTGAAAGATTAAAGTTATATGATTACATCAATAGCTACAGAAAAATTATTTGACAAAATCCAGCATAATTTATGATAAAAACTCTCATCGAAGTGGGAATTGAGAGGAAACATACCTTAGCATAATAAAGGTTATATATGACAAACCTACAGCTAATATAATACTCAATGGAGAAAAGCTAAAAGCATTTTACTTAAAATCGGAAACAAGGCAAGTATATCTATTTTTACCACTTTTACTTAACATAGTATTGGAAGACCTAATACACAAAAAAGAAAAAAAAAAAGAGAAATAAAAGGCATCCAAATTGGAAAGGAAAAAGTGAAACTGTCATCATTTGCAGATGACATAATACTATAAATAAAGAACTCCAAAGATTCCATGAAAAAAACCGTTAGTAACAAGATCCAAAATTAATATTCAGAAATCGGTTCTATTGTTATTCATTGATAATGAACTATCAGAGAAAAAATGTTATTCATTGATAATGAACTATCAGAGAAAAAAGAAACAATCTCATTTAAAATTGCAGCAAAAAATACCTAAGAATAATTTTAATTAAACAGGTAAAAGATTTGTATTTAAAAAGTTTAAGACATTGAATTAAGAAACTGAAGAAACAAATAAATGGATGCATAAACTGCGCTCATGGATAAAAATAATTAACATCGTTAAAATATCCACATAACTCAAAGCCAAATAAGATTCAATGTAATTTTTATCAAAATGCCGATGATATTTTTCACAGAGCTTGAACAAATAATCCACACATTTTTATGGACCTATAAAAGACCCCAAATAGCCATGGCAATCTTGAGAAAAAAGAACAAAGTTGAAGATATCATGCTACCTAATATCATACAAAGTGGTGGTAATAAAAACAGCATGGTACTGGCACAAAAACAGACATATAAATCAAAAGAACAGAATAGAGAGTCCATTAATAAATCCATGTCTATATGGTCATTTAATCTATGACAAAATAGTCAAGAATATACAATGGAATAAAGACAACCTATTCAATAAATGGTGTTAGGAAAACTGGACAGATACATGAAAAAAAATAAAACTGGATGACCTTCTTACATCCTACATAAGAATAAACTCAAAATAAATTAAAACTTTAAATTTAAAATTTGAAGCCATATAACTCTTAGAAAAAATATAGGAAGTAAATGTGCACTGTTCTTGTCAAATGTGTGGCATTCATTATTGTTAATAGTGATGACTGTGTGTGTGTGTGTTCTTTAAACAGAAATAAAGAAAACATAACAAATGGGACTACATTGGACTAAGTAGTTTTTCACAGCAAAGAAACAATTGACAAAATCAAAAGACAACCTACTGAATGGGAGAAGATATTTGCCTATGATATATCTGACAAGGGGTTAATATTCAAAATTTATAAAGAACTCTTAAAACTCAGCAACACAAAAACAAATGATCCAATACAAAAAATGAGCAGAAGACCTAATTAGGTGTTCCTCAAAAGAGGAAATACAAATGGCCAATAGACATATGAAAAGATAATTAAGTTTCCTAGCGATCAGACAATTGCAAATGAAAATCACAATGAGATATCATCTCACACCTGTCAGAATATCTGTCATCAATAAATCAAAAAACAAGAAATGTTGGCAAATATGTGAAGAAATGGGAACCCTCATGCACTGTGTGTAAAACTGCAAATTTGTATAGCCACTATGGAAAACAATTTGGATTTTCCAAAAAAAAATTAAAAATAGAACCTTATGACCCACCAATTTCACTTCTGAGTATTTATCTAAAGAAATTCTAAACACTAATTTGAAAACATATATGAACCCTTATGTTTATTGCAGCAGTATTTACAATAACCAAGATACAGAATTAACCTGTGTCCATCAATAGATGATTTGATAAAAAAAGAAGTGGTACATATATACAATTAAATATTACTCAGCCATAAAAATATAATGAAATCTTACCATTTGCAACAACGTAAATGGACCCAGAGGGTATTATGCAACACAAAATAAGTCAGACAAAGAAAAACAAATACCATATGATTTCACTTATATGTGGAATCTAAAGAACAAAACAAAAGAAAGAAACAAAATAGAAATAGACTCAAGGATACAGAGAACAAACTGGTGATCGCCAGATGGAAGCAGGGTGGGATGCGGGGTGAAAAAGCTGAAAGGATTAAAAAGTACAGATTGGTAGTTCCAAAATAGTCATGGGGATGTGAAGTAGAGCACTGGGAAGATAGTCAATAATATTGTAATAATTATACATAGCACAAGATGGGTATTTGACTAATCAGAAGGAGCTCTTCGTAAATTATATAAATATCTAACCACTATAAAATATTAAATATTGACTCTAATTGAAGAATAAAAATTACAAATAGCAAATGACCTACAACAAAACTGCCAGACGAAATACTTTAATATTGTCAAAAGATACAAGATAAATATTCAAAAATTGTCTATATACTAGCAGTGACAAAAATATCAAAATAAAAATTGCATTTATAACAGCACTCAAAATCTAAAACACATATAAATCTATCCAATATGTGCAAGATCTATATGTGGAAACTAGTAAACAATGATGAGAAATATTAAGGAAGAATAAAATAATAAGAGAGATATACTATGCTTATATTGGAACATTCATATTGTAAAGATGGCAGTTATGCAAATATGGATGTATATGTTCAGTACAATACAAATTATAATTCTAACAGGATTTATTTGTTAAATTTAACATACTATTTTAAAAGTTTATATGAAAAAGCAATAAATTACAATAGCCAATGTAATATGGAATAAATAGCAAATTTGAAGGACTCATTACCTAAATTTAAGACATCTGATAAAGTCACAATAATCAAGACATTGTAGTAATGGCAAAAGGATGGTCAGATATGTCAAGAAAACTAAATAAAGAGACCAGAAATATTCTCACCACATATGGTTGGTTGATTTTCGCAAATGTGCAAAAAAATTTAACAGAGAAAGTATTGTCTTTTTAAAAACTGGTGCTGGAACAAATCAATATTTATTTGTAAAAAATTTTAAAAAGTAGTTTCACTTGTACTTTGCAAATCGTGTATAAAATTTAACTCGAAGGGATAATTGTCTTAAAAAGAAAACCTAGAATTATAAACTTTTAGAAGAAAACACAGAAGTACTTTTGTGATCTTGAGTTAGACAAATCTTTTGATACAACACAAAAAAGGGAGATCTGTTGAAATGTAAATAAAACTTGATAAAAATAAGCATTGTTTGTTTTTAGAGAGACACTCTTGATAAATTTAGAATACAAGTCATGAATTGAGAGAAAATATTTGCAAATGACATATTTGGTAAATAAATAATAAACAAACAAACAAATAAAACTAATATCCAGAATGTATAAAAAACACTCAAAACTGAATGACAAGAAAACTCAAACTACATAGTATATGATTACATTTATATGACATTCTAAAAACTGCAAATGCATAAGAAGAGAAAATAGGTCAGTAGTTGGCAGGGGATGAAATTTTAAAAGTAATTGATTATAAAGGGTCAGAATGGAACCTTTGGGGATGATTAAAATGTTCGATCCCCTGATTATGGTGTAGTTACATGATTGAACACATTTGTTAAAACACATAAAACTGCAGGCTTAAAAGGGTGACTTTTATCATATATAAATTATACCTCAGTAAAGCTGATGAAAAATTTTAAAAAGTAGAGAACTCATTGAATAAAATAACAGCAACACCAGTGAAAATATTTGCTGAATATTTCTTTGTGCCAGGAATTATATTAGTTTTTAAGTGATATTTAATTTAATTTTTAAAACAGCTTTGTAATTACCCCAGATTAGAAAATAGAAATATAGACTCAGAGACCTAATTTATTTTTCCAAGTCATGCAGATATGAGTTGCGAGTCAGATTTTCAATGAAGATAGTCTGCCTGCAGAGCTGTAGTCTTAATGACCACATTATGATGTGTTTAATTTTATGATAGAGCATTTAAAATGCTTAAATAAATGGAAAATATTATATGTAAAGCCTTCATATTATGAACATGTGGCTTCTTGTAAATAAATGCACTACAATACCAAACAAAATCTCAAGGACATTTTTGGAACATTAAAAAAAAAAAGTCTTTTTACATTATCTAAAATAAATTTGTAAAAAGATGCAGAAATTTATTTAAGTAACTGCTATTCAAGTATGAGAGACTATAAGTGTATTACTCTTTAAATCATAGTGAAGTGAATGTATCCATATAACCACCAACGTCAAGAAAATAATAATACCAGCACTCCAGAAGAAACTTTCATGCCCCCTTCCAAGCACTGCCTAAAGAAAAGAAATATAATAGATTATATAAAAATGATAAAACCGAGTTACAGTGATCTCCTATACTCAAAATTACTATTTATTGTGTAGAACTTATCTGTTCTCCCTGTCAAAACACATTCATGACATCATTGGATAGCAGAAAAAAAAAATGAGTAAATGTCAACATTTATCACAGATTGAGTACCATCCTATAATCTCATTCTGCTTTAAAAATGTAAATTCTTTAAGAAATTTAATCAGTCTCTTTTTGGAGGACTTAAGTGCCTTCTCACCTTTTAGCATTCTTCTTCTATCCTTCTGATACTTTTTCAAATTGCTTGTGGTTATATTTGGGAGGTAGGTAGATATGGCTTATGTGACCCTCAGAGCATGAAAGGGATATGGGATTTGCTGCACATTTATGGAGCCAGTTGAATCCCACTGGTCTCTCTGTACTCTCAGTAGTTTGTTTGTGTTGCTTCCTAGGATGATGGTTGCTGAGGTGACACTGATCCATTTGCCTTCCCAGGAGTGATATGTATATCTACTTGTGAAAGTCATGTTCTTGAATATTGGCCTATTGATCTTGAAGTTCTAATCTATGGTTACCTTTTTGCATTGTGATCTCAGGTTTGTGCTGGTTCAAAAGTGCTCTATTAACCCCCAAAAGTACCCTTGCTGAGGAACACTGAAACACCTAGATCCCCCACTGTTCAGATACTAAGGAGCTGGGTATCCTACCTAAGGGTTATCAAACGACCTGCCTACTTTACATCCCAATACTATAATTTCAACATGTGTTGCAAGCATGGAAATATGGTGGTTTAGAAGTTTGCAGCTTTGCTCAGGTGTGCTAATAGTATTAATTCATGTTCCTTCATACCTAAAGTGTTTGTTCTGGTTGGGGTTTGTGAGAGTTTGGGTATTTGACCTCCCAACTCTTATCTAAATTTAGCTCTTCATTTTTTACCAGGACCAGAATGGACTGGCTTTTCTCTTTTTTCCCATCTCTGAAATATCTTTACATGAAACAATTTAATCAAATCTACCAAGTCTGCCTCATTATTGCTATTTATTAGAGGCTAAATATAATTTCTCCCTCACCATCCTCAGATCCATGGCCATCCTAGTCAAAATTTAATTATTTTTTGAAAATTTATATGAAAATAACAAAATTTATATGAACATTTAAAGGGCCAAGAACAGCTGAAATAACCTCAGTGAAGGAGAATTTGGTTGGAAGAATATCATCAGATATTGAAATGTTATAAATATACAATGTAGTACTGTTGCAAGGATAGACAGTTAAGCTAATGGACACAATACAGTCAAGAAATAGATCTACACAGTAAATTAATAAATCTGATTTATTAAAAGTTAACAAAGAAGTTCATTGGGGAAATGATATGTTAATTGCTTATCCATCTATAACCAGATATCTGGGCATTCCATGACCCAGTCAATCTGATATATAGAACTGAACATCCCAATCCATCACTTGTCAACTCGGCACCATACATATATCCTTAAGCCATACTTAGTCTTCAAATAAATACGTACTTAATCTCCAAATAAATATAATAACAAGGTAATACTAATTCTACGTAACATGATAAAACTATTCTGCATACAACTGAAAATGTGCTAACTTCTTCCTTAGAAGAGAAGGTAAACTCCTTGAGTGATGTTTGCTTTTATTCTTGATATCTTGTAACAAATATTATGATATAGAGGACTTCCAGTCAACATGAAGTAGGTAAATGCTGTACTTGCATCTTCTCACAACCACATCGAAATTACAAGTAAACTACAGGACAACCATCATTGAGAATCTCCTGAAGTTTAGCTGAACAGAAGTCTTACAACTAAGGATATACAGAAGAAGCCATGTAAAGACTGGAATTTCCAGGCCCTTAAATGTCCTTATGTATTATGACATATATAAGCAGTGTTTACAGAATTCAAATTTTTCAGACTTTCAGTTTTCAATAAATGAAGAGGAAACAATAAAGTTACACATTTTTAATAAATATCTAGATGGTTCCAAGATAAAAACTCAAAAACAAACAAACAAACAAACAAAAAAACAACCCCCAAAGGTTTTTTTTTTTTGGCAACTAAGGCTCAAGTACAACACACCAGAGGGCACACACAAAACTCACAAAGACACATCTGAAACAGCTGGCTCAGGTGACCAGGGATACTATACCTCACAGGACACCTACTACATAAGGTTACTCTACTAAGACTAGGAGAAATAGCAGCTCTACCTAATACATAGAAACAAACACATGAAGGCAGCCAAACTGAAGAGACAAAGAAATATGTCCCAAATTAAAGAACAAACCAAAGATCTAGAAAAAGAACTTAACAACATGGAGACAAGCAATCTACCAGATGCAGAGATTAAAACACTGGTTATAAGGTTGCTCAATGATATCAGTGAGAACTTCAACAAAGAGATAGAAAACATAAAAAGGAAATAGAAACATAAAAAAAAATCAGTAAGAAATGATAAATATAATAACTAAAATAAAAAAGAAACACATTAGAGGTAATCAAGAGTAGATTAGATAAAGCATAACATCGAAGCAGCAATTTAGAAGATTAGGTAAAAGAAAACACATAATCTTTTAAGGAGTCTATGGGACAACATCAAGTGTACTACTAATATTAACATCATAAGGGTCCCAGAAGGAGAAGAGAGAGAGCAAAAATTTTCAAAATATTGAAAACTTATTTGAAGAAATAATGACTAAAAACTTCCTTAACCTAGTGGAGAAAATGGACACACAAGCCCAGAAAATACAGAGAGTCTCAAGTAGGATTAACCCAAAGAGGCTCACACTGAGACACATAATGACTAAAATGTCAAAGCTTAAATTCAAGGAGAGAATCTTAAAAGCCTACAAGGGAGCTTCCATAAGACTGTAAGTTAATTTCTCAAAAGAAACTTTACAGGCCAGAAGGGATTAGAAACAAACATTGAGATTAATGAAAAACAAAAATCTACAACCAAGATTACCAAGAAAAGCTATCATTTAGAATCAAAGGACAGATAAAGAGCTTCCCAGACAAGAAAAAGCTAACGAGATCATCATCACTAAACCAGTATTATAAGAAGTGTTAAAGGACTTCTTTAAGAAAAAGAAGGGGGTAAAACAAACATGAATAATTAAATAGAAATAACTATGAAATTATCAATAACTTTAAATGTATATTGATTAAATGCACCAATCAAAAGGCACGGAATGGCTGAATGGATAAGAAAACAAAACCCTTACAAATGCTATCTATGAGATACTCATTTCACATCAAAAGACTCACACAGCCAGAAAGTAAAGGGATGGAAAAAGATATTTCAGAAAAACAAGCACAAAAAAAAAAAAAAAAAAAGCTTATGTAGAAATGTTTGTACCAGACAAAATAGACTTTAAAAAAAGGTTAAAACATAGGACAAAGAAGGACCCAGTAATCTCACTTCTGGGTATTTATTTGAAGAAACCCAAAACACTATTTCAAAGGGACATGTACATTCATATGTCCATTGCAGCATTATACACCATAGCCAAGAGATGGAGTCAATTTGTGTGTCCATCAATGGAAGAATCGATAAAGAAGAGGTGGTACATATATACAATGGAATATTACTCAGTCATAAAAAAAGAATGAAATCTTGCCAAGTGCAACAACATGGATGGACATAGAGTATATTGTGCTAAGTGGAGTAAGTCATAGAAAGACAAATACCATATGATTTCATTTATCTGTAAAATTAAAAAAAAAATAAACAAGCAAACTAAACAGAAACAAATTCATATATACAGAGAACATTTTGATGGTTACCAGTTGTGAAGGTGTTGGGTGCATGAGTGAAAAAGGAGATGGGATTAAAAAGTACAAATGGTAGTTACAAAATAGTCATGGGGATGTAAGTAATAGAACAAGGAATATAGTTAATAATATTGTAATAGCTGTGTATGGTGTCAGATGGGTACTAGATTTATTGGGGTAATCGCTTCATAAGTTATAAAATGTCTAACCACTATGTGCTATACCTGATACTAATACAATATTTTATGTCAACTGTAATTGAAAACTAATATGGTGATGGAAGGAAATTTACTTTTGGTTGGTGATCACACATGTATATACATATGATGTATTATTGAATTTTACACTTGAAACCTATTTAATTTAATTAAGCAATGTCACCTCAACAAATTTAATTTTAAAAATTTAATAAAGAAAAAACATTTCAAAAACTTTATGTGTATAAACTTATAACTTATATGAATATAAAATATATTCATAAAAATATAAGGAGGAAACGCTCATGGAAATTACAGTTCTCATTTTTATAGCTGGTCACATGGTCATAGCTGGTATTTATAACTCCTTTTATCCACTACTCATTCTGTATTTTTTTGCTGTCAGCAAGAACCTCACTCGGATTGCGTCCTTTTTTTTTTTTTTTTTTTTTTTTTTACGTGATGGAGTAATTCAAACCTTTATTCTTGAGGGGTCTGTGCCATTATTATTCCTGTTTGGATTAGGTTGTTGTAGTCTTTCATTGAATTTTACAGAACATAATAATACTAAGAGGTACAATAGGGATCTCCTGAATTTCAGACATACTCCACTGTAGAATAATAGTACAATTTCCCCTTGATAGTGAGGATCAATCACCCCAGCCAGCACAGAACTTCCTTCTTTGCTTGTTGAGTCAGAGACATGAGGGGCTCAAAGTTGCCAGGAGGCAATCTTAACTTCCAGTTCAATAGAATAATTGTTTTATCTCCTGGTGGAAGCATTCCTCATTCTGGAACTAAGATCTCTAGGCCAGCAGCATATAAAGTTGCTAGAACAGAAGTAAAAGTTTTGCTAGTGGATCACTAGAAGTAATAGCTGCCATTCCTATTTTTGTGTTTTAAATCTTGGATTTGGAGATCCTAGCTGTAGGAGAAACAGCACCATATATTGGATGCTGATTCTGAGAATATATAGTCCTCTATAAAATCTTACCCAGCCATGCAAGGTATTGCCACCTACTTGGAGCTGTAACTAAGTCTTAAAAAGGCCATACAATTACTCTATAAAGTCAGATGCTGAAGAACTTGGTAAGACCAGTGTATCCATGTGCATGGGTACATTACCACATTTCTTTTGCTGTTATTTAAGTTCTTTGATCAGAAACAATGCTTTGTATAATACCGTGATGATGGATAAAGCAGTCTATAAGTCCATGGGTGGCAGTTTTTGACAGAAGGATTGAGCACAGGGAAGTCAAATCCATGTTGAGTGTCTATTCCAGTTTAAAAAAAAAAGTATTGTTTATTCTATTATGGAAATGGTTCAGTGGAATCAATCTGACACCAGGTAGTTGGCTGGTCACCTCAGGAAACTGTCATATTGAGATTTCAATGATGGAATCTACTAATGTTAGACTGGGCAGACAACTATGGCTATAACCAGCTCAGTCTTGGTGAGTGGAAACCCATGTGTATAAGCCTATACATAACCCCTATTCCTGTCGCCATGGACACCTAGATTATGAGTCTCTTGGACAGTGACACAGGTGGTTGACAAACGAGACTGACTAGTGTTCACAGAATGGGTAATTCTACCCTCATGATTATTGAAATTTTCTACATTTGAGGTAACCGTTTGGTGAACATTATATGAGACTCAAAAATCTTTATTCTTTTTTTCTCATTCAAAGAGGTCTATCCACATACCTCTCCCCCAAAGTTTTGTCACCAATTTTTCAATAATGTTACTTTTAAGTCACTGACCACTCTGCCTAACCATTGGCTACATGAATCAGTATATAATTACACACATGACCATTTTTTTTCTAAGCAAAATAAATAACTAGATGCACTGCCTGAATTTCTACACACCTTCACCACTGTCCCTGGAAGATGTCCCAGAAAGGAGCTGTAGTGCTGAAGCTGTCCACTTATAGTAGTGGCTGCATATCATGCAGAATTGTGTGTAAACCAATTCTGTCAACTGATCATGGTAAACTCCCTACGGCGCTCCCTATGATGCAGTCTGGAGAAGAGAAGGAAATGTAGCAAGAGTGTGGACCCTGAGTATTTGAGGCCCTTCATGTAACTTACTCATATGTTCAAAGGGCTGTTTGAGCTTGATCATGGATATAGTACTTCCATTTGATAATAAAATATTGCTGTGCATGCTCAACTTTATGGCTTAATGGTTCAGATAACTCTCAGTTTATGATGAACAGTTTAGGTAGTGTTGTAATTTGTTGACCCATGGTTAAGTGTTTAATCTCTCCTGAGGCCTAATAACAGGGTAAGAGATGTTTCTCAAAAGAGCATAGTTATATGCAGAGGATGGCAGAGCTTTGCTCTTAAATCCTAAGGGCCTCTGCTGCAATTCACCAGTAGGGACCATGCAAAGGCTCAAGAAAACATGCTTATCTGCCACTAACTGTTTAAGAATCATTAGATCTGCTAGATAATGTGGCTGAAGTAGCAGAAAAACTTTCACAGCAGGCAGAACCTGTTGCAGAGACTTTTCTTGTCCTGGGTTTCACTCAAAATTGGCAGCTCTTTTGGTTACTTTGTAAATAGGTCAAATTAATACTTCCAAATGAGGAATATGTTGGAATATGTTGTCTCCAAAGTCCAAAGAGGCCCACTAGGTCTCTTTTGATTAAAAAAAAAAAAAAAAAAAAAAAAAAAGGCCAGATACAACAACTTCTCCATTACCTTAGAAGGAATGTCTTGATAGTACTCTCACTACAGGACCCCTAGAAATTCCACTGGAATAGAAAGTCTTGAATTTAAGTTAGATTTATTTTTTACTTTCTGACATGAAATTCTTACCAATGTCTGGAGTAATTGGAGAAGCATGGAGGCATGAGAGATCTCCTCTGATCTCTCCACTTGAAACTATGAAAAGCTGAACACCTATATCTCAAAAAATAACACCCAATCTGCACATAAACACATCTAAGAGATCTGTGCATCAGAGCAATGGAAGGTGGACTATTTGGATTTGCGGGACAAGGTGGCAGAAAGAAACAAAGCCAGCAGCTTTGGAAAGCAGCCCGGAGCTCCTGGCAAGGCAAGGGGGAGGGGAAAACAACAACACACTTCAAGGCCCCAAATAGTCTTCCCTGAGGGATAAACATATTCCATGCAGCGGAGCCCAGGTAGCAGGGCAGAGAGCAGGGCAGAGACCAGGTGCGAAAGAGCAATAGCTGGGTCTTAGCAACTGCCTTTGCCAGGCCGAAAGCTGAGTCATGGATCTTAGCTGCCATTTCCCACCATCCCAGATTGTGCCCACCCCCTTATCTCATACCTTCCCAGGGTGTGCACAAAACCACAAAGAATATTGTACAATCCAAACTGAAATATACATAGCAGCCAGTCCCAAAGAGAATGGAGATGATACAGACAAAAAACAAAAAAACAAAATCCCCCCCCGCAAAAAGAAATCTGTATTCTGAGCCAGCATCAATGGAAGAAAAATACACACAAAACTGGCCTCTTCAAATTTATCCCATCTCCATTGAGTCAGACTGATTTCACAAGGAAACATTGGAGAATTAAGCTGGCAGTTGAATCAGCACTGGGACTTCAGGGCCTTTTCAGGGGCTGGAACTCCCATCACGCTTCACATTTTCTCAGAGTAAAACCCTGGGACTGAGTTGACCTGGTCACAGAGGAAATACCAGAGGGTAAAAACAAAACAAAACAAAACATTCCTAACCTCAAAGCAATTGTATATCAACCTTGGGCACTGAAGGAAGCTTGGACGCCACCTACTAGAAATCGAAAGAAAAACTTCTTATAAACCTGATAAAGAGAGATCACTTTGTAACAAGTTTTTTTTCTTTAAAAAAAAAAAAAGCACAGATTACATTACCATTAATGCTGAAGAGAAAAATAGTTCATCAAACAACATGAACAACCAAGGTGACAAGGAAGCTCAGAAAGAAAATGAAAAGTCTTTACAAAATAAGCTTAGATATATAGAAATATACAATTTAAATGACAAAGAATTCAAAATTGCATTTCTGAGAAAACTCAACAAGATGCAAAAAATTATGATCGACAGTTCAAAGAACATAGAAAGAAAATCAGTGAACAACAGGAATACTTTACTAATGAAATTGAAACTCTAAAAAAGAACCAAATCAAACTTTTGAGATGAGCTCATTAAAAGAAATGAAGAATGAAATATCAAGCCTAGAAAATAGAGGTGACCAGATAGAAAAAAAAGAATTCGCGATATTCACTATATAAATCTGGAAATGACATACAAGAAAGAAAAAATAAACTTGAGAATGAACAAAAATGAAATAACTCTACAAGAACTATCTGACACCACCAGAAAAAGCAACTTAAAAAAATAGATATACCATAAAAACAGAAGAGGGAAAGGGGAACAGAGAGCATGTACAGTTAGTCAACCAGAATTTCCCAAACTTATGGAAAAAAAATCTGCAACTTTGAGTCCAAGAAGAAAAAAGAACACCCAGTTATCTCAACCTAAAAAAAGCCTTCTCTAAGACATGTTATATTGCACTTGTCAAAAATGAGTGACCAAAAAAAAAAAAATTCTCAAGACAGCCAGGGTAAAAAAATACAATACCCTATAAAGTAAAACCCATTTGATTCTCAGCACAAACTTTACAAGCTAGGATGGAGTGGAACCAAATATTCAAACTACTGGAAAACAAGAATTACCAGCCAAAGGGTAATATATCAAGCAAAGCTCTCCTTTAGATATGAAGGAGAAATAAAGACCTTTTCAGACACATAAAAGCTTAGAGAATTTTCCACCACAAGGCCTGCATTACAGGCAATAAAAAAGGGGGTCATTTTACCTAATGAATGAATGAATGAATAAATAAATATGTATAAAATGGCCAACATCCAAACAGAAGAAGAACAGCACAACCCTTTTTAAGAATAGAGTATTATAAGCTTAAATATTACAGAATGCTAGAGGTAAAAAACTTTAAAAAGAGAAAAAGACAACATTTACTGTGACTTAGAAAGAAATATACGGCATAAAGAAAGATAATGACAAACAACAAAAACAGAAAAGGGAAAGGAATCTGCAAAGGGAAATGGAGATAAGGCACACAGAGAAATTAATATATATACACATATATATGTATGTATGTGTGTGTGTGTGTGTGTGTGTGTGTGTATGTAATTCTTTTACATTAACATAATGGTAACCTAACACAAAAATCCAGAACTGAGACACATAACATAAAACAAGAGGAAACAGAGGGAAAATCCACAAAACACCACCAAATTAAAAAACAAAACAAAACAAAACAAAACAAAAAAAAAACAGACAGAAATACAAGGACAAACAACGGAGACATCAGAAAAATAAATACATAAATAAAATGGATATAGGAAAACTGCGTATTTCAATAATCACTCTAAATGTAAATAGACTGACCTCACCAATAAAAAGGCATAGAGTAGTAGATTAGATTAAAAAACAAAACCCAAGCCTATGCTGCCTTCAAGAGACATATCTAAGCTGCAAGGACATTTATAGACTCAAAATGAAAGGGTGGAAAACTACATTCCAACCAAATGGCATCCAGAGAAAAATTGTTACAGACATACTTGTATCTGATCAAATAAACTTTTCATAAAAAAAGTAATGAAAGACATGATGGACACTTCATAATGTTAACAGGGAACATACATCAAGAGGACATAACACTTAATATTTACGCTCCCAATCAGGAAGCACTAAAGTATATAAAGCAACTACTAACAGAACTAAAGGAGGAAAAGAAAAAATTCACAATTATAATAGGGGACATAATTACCCCACTGTCAGCTATGAATAAATCATCCAAACAGAAAATGGATAAGGAAATATCAGTCTTAAATGACACATTAGACTAATTGACATCTACAGAACCTTTCATTTGAAAACATCAGATTATACATTCATCTCTAGTGCACATGGAACATTCTCAAAGATAGACCATATGTGTGGACACAAAGCTAGCCTCAACAAATTTAAGAAGATTGAAATCATACCAATCACATTCTCTGATCATAATGCTTTGATTCTGGAGATCAATTGCAAAAAGAAAGTGAGAAGAACCACAAGTACATGTAGATTAAACATCATGCTGCTAAAGAATGACCAGGTCATAGAAGAAATAAAAGGATAAATCAAGATATACACAGAAAAAAATGAGAATGAATGTGCAGCATATCAAAACTTTTGGGACACAGCAAAGTAGTAATAAGAGGAATGTTCATATCATTACAGGCCTATCTCAAAAAAACACAATGATCTCAAATAAACAACCTAACTTTATATCTTAAAAAAACTAGAAAAATAAGAACATATGAAGCCTAAAATCAGCAGAAGGAAGGAAATAATAGAAATTAGAGCAGAATTTAAAAATTGAGAATAAAAAGTCAATAGAAAAAAATTAATGGAACAAAGAGCTGGTTATTTAAGATTTATAAAATTGACAAATTCCTAGCTAGACTCACTAAGGC
Source organism: Pteropus medius (assembly GCF_902729225.1). Classification (NCBI taxonomy): domain Eukaryota; kingdom Metazoa; phylum Chordata; class Mammalia; order Chiroptera; family Pteropodidae; genus Pteropus; species Pteropus medius. Next base: position 4,771,601 of record NW_024342257.1, read on the forward strand.
AAAAGGAGAAAAGACACAAATAAACAAAATCAGAAATGAAAGAGGACATGTTGTGACAGATAACACTGAAATACAAAGGATTATACAAGAATGCTATGAAAAAGTATATAACACCAAATTTACTAACCTAGAAGAAATGAACAAGTTCTTAAAAATATACTATCTTCCTAGATTTAATCATGAAAAACTGGAAAATCTAAATTGACCAATCAACAGTATGGAAATTGAAATAATCATAAAAACCTCCAAAAAAGTAAAACTCCAGAACAAGAAGACTTCACCAGTGAATTCTATCAAACATTCAAAGCTGGTTTAATACCTATTCTTTTCAAACTCCTCCAAAAAAATCAAAGAGGAGGCAATACTTCCGAACTCATTTTATGAGGCCAATATTACCCTGATACTGAAACCTGGTAAAGATAGCACAAAAAAAGAAAACTACAGACCAATATCTCTCATGAACACAGATGCAAAATTCCTAAATAAGATATAAACAAATAGAAAACAATACATTAAAAAGATTATACACCATGATCAAGTGGGCTTCATCCCAGGAGCACAAGGATGGTTTAACACGTGCAAATGGATTAATGTGAGGCACTTCATAAACAATAGGAATCATATGATCATATCAATAGGTGCAGAAAAGGCCTTTGACAAGATACAGCATCCATTTTTGATTAAAACACTTAATAAAATAGGCATATAGAGAAAGTACCTCAACAAACTAAAGGCTATATATGACAAACCCTCGGCTAACATTATACTTAAAGATGAAAAATTAAAAAACTTTGCTCTACTATCAAGAACAAGACAAGGCTGTCTGCTATCACCACTATTATTTGATATAGTATTGGAAGTCCTAGCTAGAGCAATCAAGCAATAGAAAGAAATGAAAGGCATCCAACTAATGAATGAAGAAGTCAAATTGTCACTTTTCGCAGATTGCATGACTCTTTATATGGAAAACCCTAAAGACTCCACTAAAAACTATTAGAAATAATAAACAAATACAGAAAAGTTTCAGGATACATAATCAATGTACAAAAATCCATAACATTCATATGTGATTTAGTAAATTTTCAGAAAAAAAATGAAAAAAAAACAATTCCTTTTTCAATTGCCACAAAAAGAAGAAAATACATAGGAATAAACCTAACAAAACATATGAAGAATCTATACACTGAAAATTCTAAGACATTATTAAAAAAAATTGAATAAAATACAAAGAAATGGAAAGATATTACCTGTTAATGGATTGGAAAAATCAACATAGTTAAAATGACTTTACTATCTAAAGCACTATACAGATTACACGTGATCCTCATCAAAATCCTAATGGCATTCTTTAAGGAAATAGATTAAAAAAAAATCATCAGATTTGTATGGAAACACAAAAGACCCCAAATAGCCAGAGCAATTCTGAGAAAAATGAAAAAGGCCGGAAGTATTACTCTGCCTGCAGCAAATTATCCTACAAAGCATCAATAATGAAAACAGCATAACATTGGGAGAAAAACATACACAGACCAGCAGAACAGAATAAGAGTCCTTAAATGAATCCCTGTATATATGGTTAAATAATTTTTAACAAGGGAGCCAAAAACATACAATGGAGAAAGGAAACTCTCTTAAAGGTGCCAACATGAGTGAATGAAGACCCTCTTCCTTAGAAAATACTCCAGAGAATGACTGTTTTGCAGCTTATTTTATACATCAGACGCATGGCAGAGTGAGAGATGTCCCCAGATGTCTTGCCCTGAAATAATAATAAGCTGAATATCTAAAACTTAACAACAACAACAACAACAACAAAAAACACTCGGCCTGTAAACAAGCACATCTGAGCTACCACAGATCAGAATAACCATTGTTGGGTAGTAGACTGAGAGAAACAAAGAAGCTGCCTCTTACAACTGAGCTCCCTGCAGGAGGATGGGCAGAGAAGAAGGTGAAGAAGTTTTCCTGAACAGCCTTGCCTGAGAGAGCTCAATGTAGCGGCAGTACCCAGGGATCACGGCAGAAAGGAGAGAAGTGGGGACAGCAGAGAAGCAAAAGCTGATTATTTTGCCAGCCACAGCTGAAAAACATGAGACTGAGTCACAGCCCACATCCTCCAACCCAGGAGGCCCCTTCCTCCATATCCTCCAAGACAGAACACCGCAGTGCCCCAGGGGAATCTGAACAATCGTTACAGAAACTGTCACTAATACTGACAGAGACTGAGACTAAAGGTAGTAAGCATGATTGAATATTTATAAGAAAAAAAAGGCATTATTAAGTCTTTATATAAAGCAATATCCAAGAGGCTTAGATACCACCTACTGGAAACCAAAAGAAAAACACTTTCTTAGCGACAGACCTTTATATAATAAATCTTCTTTTATGAAAAAGAAAAAGGCAGAATACACTTCCATTAATGCCCAGGTGAAGAAATAGTTTATTAAACACCATGAACAACCAAAGTTACAAAGAAGCTGAGAAAGAAAAAGAAAAATATCCAGAAAATAAGTGTAATGACAGAGAAATATGCGACTTCAATAACAGAGAATAAAGAATGGTACTTCTGAAAAAAAAATCAAATAAATCTAAAATAATTCATATCAACAATTCCAGAAGTTGAAAAAGCAACTAGATCAGCAGAATGAGTTTTTAACAAGGAGATGAACCCCTTTAAAAAACAAATAGAACTTCTAGAGATGAAGAATACACTAAACAAGATAAAGAATGAAATAGAAATCTTGGAAAATAGAGTCCACCAAATGGAGGAAAAGATCAGTGATATCAAAGGCAGAAATCTAGAAATAAGTCAGAGAGAAGAAAAGAGAAACCAAAGAATGAAAAATAATGAAGGAGAAATACAAGAATTAGATGATACCGTCAGGAGAGGAAGCATAAGAATAATGAGCATTCTCGAAGGGGAGGAAAAGGAGCAGGGATTAGAAATCATTTTCAGACAAATAGTTAATGAGAATTTCCCAAATCTAAGGAATGAGCTGGAGCTTGGAGTTCAAGAAGTCAACAGAACACCCAATAATCTCAACCCAAAAAGGCCTTCTCCAACACATTATATTTAAATTATCAAAAATTAAAGACAAAGAAAGAATTCTCACAGTAGTCAGGAAAAAAAAGACAGTAACCTATTAAAAAAAAAAACACATTAGATTATCGTCGGACTTCTCAGCACAAACCCTACCAAAAAAAATGTAGTAAAATCAAATATTCAAACTATTAAATGAAAGGAATTACCACCCAAGAATAATGTATCCAGCAAAACTCCCCTTTAGATATGAAGGAGAAATAAAGACCATTCCAGACATACAAAAATTGAGAGAATTCTCCACTAGGAAGCCTGCATTACAGGAAATACAGAAAGAGGTCACCTCACCTGAAACAAAATGACAAAAAAAAAAAAAAATACATGACTATAAGTGAGGCGACTAGCAGGCAGATAAAAGCTGAGTAGTAGAATCCTTATTAAAAACAGGACATTATAAGTTTAAAGAATAAGCTTTGCTATTACAAGACAGTAATGTATGTCAGCATACATAGAAACAAATTGAGACAACAATAACAGAAAAGGAGGGCATTCAATGATCCAGATTCACAAAGGGAAATGGAGATAAAGCACATGCAGAAAAAAATGGACTGCTATATAGATATAACTATCCTTTACATATTTGTAATGGTAAGAACACAAAATGATTTAGAACTGAAGTATACAATATAAAATTAGAAGGACCAGATAGAAAATCCACAAAACAGAACCAAAAAGATCCCAAAACAATAACAACAACAACAACAACAACAACAACAACAAAACACAAGGGCAAGGAAGCAATGGAAACAACGAGCTACCACAAAGCAAAATGTAAAATGGCTATAGGAAAACCTCATATTTCGATATTCACCCTAAATGTAAATGGACTTAAATCACCAATAAAAAGGAACAGAGTTGCAGATTGGATCAAAAAAACAAAATTCAAACCATATGCTGCCTCCGGGAGACACATCTCAGTTCCAAAGACAAATATAGACTCAAAGTGAAAGAGTGGAAAATGATATTTCAAGAAAATGGCATTCAGAGAAAAGTGGGAGTAGCCGCACTAATATTGGGTGCAATAGACTTCAAAATAAAATGTAAAGAATAATTCTGAAGGACAGTTCATAATGATAAAGGGAATCATACACTAAGAAGCCATAACAATTAATATATATGCTCCCAATCAGGGAGCCCCAAAATATATAAAGCAATTACTAAGAGAACAAAAGGGAGAAATAGACAAAAATACTATCATAGTAGGGGATTGAAAAATCTCACTGTTGGATATGGACAGATGATCCACAGGAAATCAATTAGGAAGTAACATTCATAAATGACACATTGGAACAACTGAACATAATTGACATTTACGGAGCCTTTTATCCCCAAACAGTAGCTTGTATATTATTTTCTACTGCACATGGAACATTCTCAAGGATTGAACACATACTGGGACACAGACATAGCCTCGACAAATATAAGAGGGTTGAAATCATACCAATCATATTCTCTGATCGTAATGCTTAGAAGCTGGAGATCAACTACAAAAAGGGAGCAGGAAGAACCACACATACATGGAGCTTAAACAATATAGTACTAAAGAATGACTGGATCAGAGAAGAAATAAAAAGAGAGATCAAGAGATACATAGAAATGAATGATAATGATAGTACAACATATTAAAACTTTTGGAACACAGGAAAATTGGAAATAAGAGGAAAGTTCATATCATTATAGGCCTCTCTCAAAAAAGTAGAATGAGCCCAAATAAACATCCTGATTCATCTAAAACAAACGAACAAACAAACAAAAACTAGAAAAGAGCTGATTCTTAGAGAAGTTTAATATGGCAAACCTCTGGCTAGACTCACTAAAGAAAAAAGAGAAAGGACACAAATAAAGAAAATCAGGGTTGAAAGAGGGGGAATTATGACTAACATCGCAGAAATACAAAGGATCATACAAGAATACTATGAAAACGTATATAACACTAAATTTAAATACCTAGAAGATATGGACCAGTACTTAGAAAAATACAACCTTCCTAGACTGAATCAAGAAGAATTGGAAAATCTAAATAGACTGATCAGCAGTATGGAAATTGAAACAATAATCAAAAACCTACCAAAAAGTAAAAGTCCAGGACCAGATGGCTTCACCATTGAATTCTACCAAAAATTCAAAGAACATTTATACCTATTCTCCTCTAATTCTTCCAAACAGTTGAAGAGGAGGCGATACTTTCCAATTCATTTTATGAGGCCAATATTACCCTAATACCAAAACCTGGTAACAATAATACAAAACAAGACAACTACAGATCAATATCTCTCATGAACACATATGTTAAAATCCTAAATAAGACACTAGCAAACTGAATACACAACATATTAAAAAGATGGTCAAGCAGGCTTCATCCCAGAGGCACAAGGATGGTTCAACATACGCAAATTGTTTCATGTGATACAACACATAAACGAATTAAAAAATAAGGATCATATTCTCATATCAATAGATGCAGAAAAAGACTTTTAGAAGATTCAGCAGACATTTATGATCAAAACACTTACTAAAATTGATATAGAAGTAAAGTAACTTAACATAATAAAGACCATATATGCCAACACGCAGCCAACATTATACTTAATGGTGAAAAATTAAAATCCTTTCCTCTAAGATTAGGAACAAGAAAAGGCTGTCCACTATTGCCACTGTTATTCAGTATAACACTGTGAGTCCTGGCGAGTGCAATCAGGCAAGAGAAAGATATAAAAGGCATTGACATAGGAAACAAAGAAGTCAAATTGTCACTACTTGTAGATGACATGATTCTCTATAGAAAACCCTAAAGATGCCAAAAGAACACTACTAGAAACAATAAGCAAATACAGTAAAATCTCTGCATACAAAATCAATGTTCAAAAATTCATAGCGTTCCTATACTCTTAACAATGAAGTGTCAGAAATAAAAAATAGAAAAAAAAGTAATTCCTTTTGCAACTGTAACAAGAAAAAAATAAAACATCTAGGAATAAATCTAATGAAACACATGAATGACCTATTTAATGAAAACTGTAAGACTCTATTAAAAGAAATTGGAGAAGATAGGAAGAAATGAAAAGATAGTCCATATTCCTGGATTGGAAATATCAACATAGTTAAAATGACCATATTAACTAAAGCATTATACAGATTTAATGCAATCTCTATCAAAATCCCATTGGCATTTTTTAAAGAAATAGAAGAAAAAATAATCAGATTTGTATGGAAGCACAAAAGATCCAAAATTGCCAAAGTCATCTGGAGGAAAAAAAAAAAAAAAAAAAACCAAGGCTGGATGCATCGTACTGTCTGACTAAAATTATACTACAAATGACAATAATCAAAACGGCATAGTATTGGCAGAAAAACAAATATACAGACCAATGGAACATAATCAAGAGTCAAGAAGTAAACACATGTTTATATGGGCAAATAATTTTTGACCAAAAAAGCCAAAATCATACAGTGGGGAAGAAAAGCCTCTTCAATAAATGGTGCTGGAAAAACTGGAAAGCCACCTGCAAAAGAAGGAAACTAGACTGTTGTCTATCACCACACACCAAAATTAACTCAAAATGGATTAACGATCTGAATATAAGATGTGAAATATCAAATTGCATAGAAGAAATCATAGGAACTATACTCATGGACCTTGGACTGAAAGAGGATTTTATGAATTTCACCTCAAAGGCAAGAGAAGCAAAAGCAAAAATAAATGAATGGGAACACATCAAACTTAAAAGCATATGCGAAGCAAAACAAACTGTCAGTAAGGTAAAGAGACAACTATTGAATAGAAAAATATATTTACAAGCAACACCGCTGATAAGGGCTTAATATTCAAAATATACAAAGAACTCATGCAACTCAATAATAACAACAAAAACAAATGATCCAGTTTTAAAATGGACCTGAAAAAACATTTCTCCCAAGAAGACATACAAATGTCCAGCAACAATATGAAAGGATGCTCAACATCGTTAGCTATTTGGGAAGTGAAAATCAAAACTACAATGAAATACCATCTCACATCTGTTAAAATAGCTATTATCAACAGGACAGGTAATAACAGGTATTCGAGAGGATGTGGAGAAAAAGGAACCCTCATACACTACTGATGGTACGACAAATTGGTACAGACACAATAGAAACCAGTATGGAGGTTTCTCAAAAAACTAAGTATTGATCTACCGTATGATCCAGCAATCCCTGCACTCGGTATTTAATCCCAAAGTCTTGAAAACATATGTCGAAAAAGATATCCGCACACTTTTTTTCATAGCAGAATTATTTATAGTGGCCAGGACATGGAAAACCCATAGTGTTCCACGGTACATGATTGGATAAATAAGAAGTGGTACATATATACAGTAGAATACTACTCAGCTATAAGAAGAGATGAAATACTGCCATTTATGACAACATGGATGGACCTTTAGATAATCATGCTAAGCAAAATAAGCCAGACAGAAAAACTTAGAAATCACATGATATCACTTACATGTGGATATAAACTTAAAAGCAATAAATGAACAGGACAAACAGAGACTCATGGACAATGGACAACAGACTAGTGGTTATCAGAGTGCAGTGGGAGAGAGGGGAGAGGGGAAGTAGATGTGGTAAAGGGGTCAAATATGTGGCAACAGAAAGAAATCTAACTATGGGCGGTGAACACAAAATGCAATGTATATATGCCTTACTGTTAAATCGTGTACCTGAAACTTACTGGATTTCGTTAACCAGTGTCTCCATAACAAAACAAACAAACAAACTTTCAGCAAAGCGGGAATAGAGAAAACATACCTCGACATAATAAAGGCCATATATGACAGCTACATCATACTCAATGGGGAAATGCTAAAAGCATTTTCCTTAACATCAGGAACAAGACAAGGATGCCCACTTTCACCATTCCTCTCCAAAGCAATAAGACAAGAAAGAGAATTACAAGGTATCCGAATTAGAATGAAAGAAGTAAAATTCTCATTCTTTGCTGATGACATGATACTATATGTTGAGAACCCTAAAGATTACACCAAAAAAACTGTTTGAAATGATCAATGAATTCAGGAAAGTAGCAGGATATAAAATTAATATTCATAAGTCAGTGGCATTTTTATATACTAATGATAATTTTTGGAAAGAGAAATTAAGACAATCAACAATCCCATTTAGAATTTTATTTAAAACAATAAAATACCTAAGAATCAAATTAATCAAGAAAGTAGAAGACTTGTTCTCATAAAATTATGTCATTGAAAAAAAAGAAATTGAAGAAGATATAAATAAATGGAAGTATATACTGTGCTCATGGGTAGGAAGAATCAACATCATTAAAATGGCCATACTACCCAAAGCGATCCATAGATTCAATGCAATCCCTATCAAAATACCAAGACATTTTTCAGAGAGCTAGAATAAATAATCCTAAAATTTATATGAAACCATATGAGACCACAAATAGCTATAGTAATCTTGAGAAAGAAGAATGAAGTTGGAGGCATTTCACTACCTGATATCAAACTATATTATAAAGCTACAATAATTAAAACAGCATGGTACTGGCATAAAAACAGATACATTCATCTATGGAACAGAATAGAGAGCTCAGAAATAAATCCATGCCTATACTCTTACTTAATATATGACAAAGTAGGCAAGAATATACTATGGGATAAAGACAGTCTATTTAATAAATAGTGCTGGAAAAATCGGACAGATATATACAAAAAAAAGAAATAAAGAAAAATAGAAAGAAACAGGACCACCTTCTTACACTATATATAAGAACATACTCAAAATATATTAAATATTTAAATGTCAGACCTGAAACCATAAAATTTCTAGAAGAAAACATAGGCAGTCATCTCTCTGATATTGCTAACTGTAGTTTTTTTATGGATATATCAAATCAGGCAAGGGAAACAAAAGAAAAAATAAACAAATGGAAGTACATCAAACTAAAAAAGGTTTTGTAAAGCAAAGGAAACCATCAATGAAACAAAAATATAACCGACTGATTGGGAGAAGATATTCGCTTATGATACATCTGATAAGAGGTTAATATCCAAAATACATAAAAAAATCATACAACTCAACAACAACAACAACAACAAAAACAATCCAGTTAAAAAATGGGCAGAAGACCTGAACAGATATTTCTCCGAAGAGAAAATACATACGGTCAATAGACATTCAAAAAAATGCTCAAGATCACTAATCAGCAAAGGAATACAAATTAAAACCACAATGAGATATCAGCTGACACCTGTCAGAATGGCTTTCATCAATAAATCAAAGAACAACAAGTTTTGGTGAGGATGCAGAGAAAAGGGCACCCTCATACATTGTTGGTGAGATTGCAAATTGGTACAGCCGCTATGGAAAACAGTCTGGAGGTTGCTCAAAAAATTAAAAATGGATCTATTTTTTGACCAGCAATTGCACTTCTGGATATTTGTCCAAAGAAAATGAAAACAATAATTCGTGAAGATGTATGCATCACTATGCTCATGGAAGCAAAATTTACAATAGCCAAGATATAGAAGCAATCTAAATGCCCACCAACAGATGATTGGATAAAGTTTTAGTTCATATATACAGTGGAATATAACTCGGCTATTAAAAAATGAAATCCTATTATTTGTAATGACATGGATGAACTTAGAGATTATTATGTTGAAAGAAATAAGTCAGACAAAGATAAATACCATATGATTTCATTTGTATGCGGAATCTAAGAAACAAAAAGAACAAACTAATAAAAAAACTGACTCACAAATATAGAGGGCAATCTGGTGTTGGATAGAGAAGAGGGGTGTTGGGAGGCTGGGAGAATGGAGTGAAAGGTTAAAGAAGTACAAATTAGTATTTGATAGATGGTCAAGGGGATAGAGAGTACGGCATAGGGAATGCAGTTAGCATTAATGTAATAGCTACGTGGAGAGTCAGAGGAGAGAAAGAGTAATTAGGAGGATCATTTTATAAACTATATAAATGTCTAACCAATGTACTATATACTTGAAACTAATTTAAAATTAAATTAAAAAAATGAAAGCAGATGTAAAATAAAAAGCAAGTTATAATACAATATGTTCTGTATGCTTCATATTCATAAATTAAAACAACTATGTGGGGGAAAAGGCTGCATGGATATACAGAACTGTTAATGAAGATTATGGGGGGTCAGTTGCGGGTGATTTTTGTTCTTCCTTTCTACTTATCTACAATTTTCTAAATTTTCAAAAACAAACATAGCATCACTTTGGTAATTTTAAAAATACAATAAAATGAAGACAAAGTAGAAAATAAAAAGAAGAGCAAAATTAGAAGACTCACATTTTCTGATTTCAAAACTTACTGTAAAGTGACAATAATCAAAACAGCATAGTACTGGCCTAAAGAGAGACATAGGAAGATCCTGAATTCACTTTTCTGTAGACACATCAAGTCTACAGCTATATATGGAAAAATTTCCTCTGGAAAAACAGAAAATACAAAAACTGGTGGATTGATCCCTTCACATTGAGCAAATGAGAGGAAAATCATATCAAAGTAAGACTGAGACACAGTTTTGCCAAAAATTCTACCCCCAATGTGGCAACCCACAATCAGGAGGGAATCCCAAGCCCAAAGTTCCTCCTTAGGCTAGCACACAAACTTACCTTCCTAGGGCCCTGCACAGAAATAGTCCTTTGAAAAGGCCCAAACTATGTAAAAGAGACTCATTTGCTGATTTCAGAACTTTAGTCCATGAGGCAGAGGCTTTCTGGGATACTCTCTGGAGACAGAGGCTAAAATCAGCAGGTGCCATTTCTGTATTTTTCCTTTTATTTATTTATTTATTTATTTATTTATTTATTTATTTATTTATTTATTTATTTTTCCGGAAGACGTCATCTTTGAACTCTTTCTCTGCCTCATTCCAGCCAGTGTACACCATCTTTGCAATCTTTGCACTCTCTCTCAATTTCTCTCTTTCTCTCTCTCTCTCCTTCACTCCAAAGCACTAGTATTTCCCAGAGGGAAGATTTTATACATATCTGGTATTCTTATTTTTGTGGCTGCTACCCAAAGGACACCTCTTGATCTTCTGGCTCTGGAAGCCATGGGGACTTGTGTTCCTGGGTCCTGCTGAAATAAATATAACAATCAGAGAGATAGTACTCGGAAAACAACCACTCATAGGACACGGTACAACTAGCAGACCGAAACACACACCCCATCTTTGTGAGAAAGAGGGCTGTTTGATTTTTCAGGAGCTTTGGGCTGAGGATCAGACTTCTGTTTGGTACACATATAGGGGCCTTTGGAGGTGTTGTGAGGAAATGAAGGCTGGTGGATGCAATCATTGTGCTTTTCTTCTGCCTTGTTCCATCTTGCTGGTATCTTCCAGAAAAGAACTGCCCTGATTTTTGTGACCATTGCCAGAGAATGCCTCTATATTACTTGGCTCTGATGACTCACAAGGATGTTTATGGGTCCCACAGGAATTAATTGAAGGATAATGATTTCTTAAATAGCTACCACCCACCCCCTAAACACAACAAGAGACCTAGGAGCTCAGTCTTTCTATGAAAGAGGCCTATTAGCTTACCATCATAGCTGCAGCCTGAGGGGCAGGCTTCTCATTAAACATACATCTGTAAATTTTTCTGAAGACCTAGAGGGCAAGACACTATCTTCACACATTTTCTCTGTCATTCTCCAGAGCTCCAGAAGTTCTCCAAGGGAAAATTTTATATGTATCTAGTGACCCAATTTTTACATCTAGTGCTCCAGTTTTTCTGGCTGCTACTCAGGGAATATCCATTGATTTCCTCATTCTGGGGGACAAGGGAGCTTGCATTATATATGGTCTGGCTTCCAAGCAAGTTGAATCTAGGTGCTGACTTAGATCCCTCCTTTTGAGACACTGACCGGTCTTGACAAGCCATCAACTAAAATAGGTTGCTTGGAAATTCACAAAAGTTTGAGAGATAACGCAGAGCTAGAGATAACTAGAACAATAAGGTTCATCTACACAAGGCCAACCCTTAAAGATTGAGAGAAATAACTGTTTTTTCTAATGCATAAATATCAACATAGAGAGTCAAGCAAAATGAAGAGGCATAGAAAAATGTTCCAGATGGGGGGGAAAAAATTAAGAAAACCTCATAAATAAACCATAATAAAATAATAATAAATAATTTACCTGAAATACAGTTTAAAGGGATGGTCAATGCTTATCAAACTCAGGAGATAAATGGATGGGCACAGTGAGAACTTGAACAAAAGATAGAAAATATAAGAAAGTACTAAACAGAAGTCACAGAGCTGAAGAGTACAATAACTGAACTGAAATAATACACCAGAGGGGTTAAAAAGAAGACTAGATGAAACAGCAGAAATAATTAATTAACTCAAAGACAAGGGAAAGTAACTCAATCAGAGCAGCAAAATGAAAAAAAAAGAAGGAAAAAAAAGTAAAGATATATTTAAAAACTTATGAGACAAAACCAACATTTTTGTCTCATTGCATTGCAAGAGTCTCAAAAGGAGAAGAGAGGAAAAGGGGAAGAAAAATTATTTGAAGAAATAATGGCTAAAAACTTTTCTAACCTGGGAAAGGAAGCAGACATCCAAATTTAGGAAGCCCAGAGAGTTTCAAAAAACAAACAAACAAACAAACAAAAAACAAAGAGAGCTACACCAAGACACATTATAATTAACATGTCAAAAGTAAAAGGTGAATTATATACAAGGAAACCCCCCTAAAATTATAAGCTGATTTTTCCCAGAAACTTTACAGTTCAGAAAGGAATAGCATAATATATTCAAAGTGCTAAAAACAAAACAAAACAAAACAAAACCTTCAATCAAGTATACTAAAACCGACAAAGTTATCATTCAGAATTGAAGAAGTGATAAGAGTTTTTTGGACAAACAAAAGCTAAAAGAATTTATTACAAGAAATGTAAAAGGGACTTTTTTTAAGCTGAAAAAAGGACACTGATTATTAACAAGAAAACATGTGAAGGTATATATCTCACTGCAAATAGTAAAGGTAGTGGATTAATGACTTTATGATTGTTAAAAAAACAAAAATAGTAAAAACTGAAGCTACAAAAATTAATTAATGGATACACAAGATAAAAATATAAAATGCGACATAAAAATATAAAACATGGATGTGGAGTAAAAGTGTAGTTTCAGAAAGTATTTAAATTTTTGTTATGAATTTAAAATAAATTGTTATAAATATTAGTGTTTATATGTAAGCCTCATGGTAACCACAAAGCAAAAACCTATAGTAGATGAATGAAATAATCTAAGCATACTACTAAAGAAAGTATTTAGATATTCAGATCAAAATGATGTAGATGATAGAGGCTTTGTTCATCTGCTCTTATTTTTTTTTTCTTTTCTCATTTACTCTTATGACCACATCGAAGTTGTGACAGAAACACAAATAGCAGGCAGAGTCGCCTGGGATCTAGATGAACAAGCTCTACAACTAGGGAGAGAAATAAGAAATCGCCCTGCAATGGGAGGAGGTAGGACGGAGTGAAGACATGAGGCTGCCTGGTCCCAAGTGACTGATTGGGACAGAGGCCATTGCAAAGGCAGCCAGCAGTGGCAGACGCCTCTTAAAGGGGCCATGTCTGAGAGCAGAATGTGCAGTTTGCATTGAGCACCAGCATCTGGTTAGCTGCTTTGGAGGGTGGGGCACCGGGGACTTACAGGGATATGCTGAGTTGTCAGCAAGAAGCGGAGGTAAGGCTTTCTATTGGGCAGAAGTGCTGGCAGTATCCATTGTTATTCTGTTGCAACCTCCCCACTCCCAGTGTGCGGTCGCTCACCACCTTAGCTGAGATGTCATTAAACTGGATAACAGAAGTCGCTCTGCCCAGAGGATTCCCTGAAATTCTGCCTCTTCCAACTCACTGTCCCACCCAAGCCACATCCAGTTGTGTCCTTGATGAGTCCTATGCAACTTGCTGAGCAGCGCCAAGACTTACGCTGGCGGCGGCTGACCTCAGTTTCTGGTGTGGTTTCTTGAGACAAATATAGGTACAGCATCTGTGGATTGCTTGCTGAATCTTAACAGGTGGCCCTAGAGGGACACAGCCTGGGGCTAAAATTAGCCTGCTGTTGGATTCCTCTCAGGACTGTGCCTCTGGACACCTACTACACAAAGCCACACTAATAAGACCAGGACACTTAGGAGCGTTGCTTAGTACATAAAAACAGACACAGAAAGGCAGTCAAAATGGGAAGACAAAGAAGCAGAAACCACATGAGAGAACAGAACAGAGATCCAAGAATAACGGAGACAAGCAATCTAACAGATGCAGAGTTCAAAACACTGGTTATAAAGATGCTCAATGAACTTAGGGGAAGTGTAGATAAATTCAGTGAGAACTTTAACAAAAAGGTACAAAAAACATAAAAATGGAAATGTAAATTGTAAAAGGGAACCAATCAGAAATGAAGAATACATTATCTGAAATGAAGAGTATATTAGAGGGAACTAACAGAGTGGATGAAGAAGATCGAACCACTAGTACACAGGATGAGGAAGCCAAGGATACCCAGTAAGAACAGCAAGTGAAAAAAAGCCAAGAATATAATTTAGGGAGTCTTTGGGACAAAATTAAATGTAAAAATGTCCATGTAATAAAGGGCACCTGAAGAAAGAGAGGGAGAACAGAAAGTGGAAAAGTGATCTTAGGAAATAATGATAACAAACTTTGCTCACCTAGTGAAAGAAATAGACATACAACCCCAGAAAGCTCAGAGAGTCCCAAGAAAGAGGAACCCAAAGAGGCTCACACGAAGACACATCCTAATTAAAATGCCAAAGGTTAAATACAAAGATAGAATCTTAAAAGCAGCAAGAGAAAAGCAGTTCATTACCTACAGGGGAGCACCCACAAGACTGGTAGCTGGTTTCTCAAAAGAAACTTTTCAGGCCAGAAAGGATTTGCACAAAATATTCAACATGATGAAAAACACGATGTATAACCAAGAATACTTTATCTAGCAAAGCCATCATTTAGAGTTGAAGGACAGATAAAGATCTTCCCAGACAAAAATAAGCTAAAAGAATTCATCAACACCAGGCCACTATTACAGAAAATGTTAGAGGTACTTCTTTAAGAATAAAATCCATGTATCAAAATCACAAATAAAAAATGGTAACAATTACATATTTATGAACATTTATCTCAAATGGAAAAAAAAGTGCTCTAACCAAAAGATAAGGTGGCTGAATGGATAAGCAAATAAGACCCCTGCATATGCTGCCGATAAGAGACTCACTTTAGATTAAACACATACACACAGACTAAAAGGAAGAGGATGGAAAAAGATATTGCCTTGATGGACCTAGAGGATATTTCAGTAAATGAAGTAAGTCAAATAGAGAAAGACAAATACCACATGATTTCACATACATGCAGAATCTAACAAACAAAATCAACAACATTAAGGACAAAAATGGAAACGAACTCATAGATACAGAAAATATTTTGAGGGCTACTAGACAGGAGGATGTTTGGGGGTATGGTGAAAAAGAGCAAAGGGATTAAGAAATACAAATGTATAGTTACAAAATAGGCATGGAGATCTAAAGTGTAGCATAAGGAAAATAGTCAACAGTGTTATAAATATGTAAAGGGAAAGAGGGGCACTAGATTTAGTGGGGTGATCACTTGAGCTCTAATCACTATGCTGTACTACTGAAACTAATATATTATTGTATACCAACTGTAATTGAAAAAAAATTCATTGAATTGTACAATGTTAATAAGAGCGAAAAAATCAATCAACAGATATAGGAATGGATACTTGTGTCACACACAGATTTGAAACATTGTTTTTCAAATGACTTAGATGTAAATCAAGATGATGTGCTTTGGAAAACTCTATTATATGACTCACAAAATGGTATAAAAGATGATGAAGACATCTTAGATGAAAGCTGTAAATAAATTACTTCACATAATATAAAATTAGGAAAAAAAGAAAGTCATCAGATCATAAAGAAAAAGAGCAAGAGAAGAAAAAGGAAACAGAGGGACTACAAAAGATCCAGAAAACAACAAAATGGCAATAAGTACATAACTATCAATAATTACCTTAAATATAAATTAATTAAATCTCCAATCAAAAGATATTGAATGGCTGAATGGATTAAAAAAAAAAATTACCCATCTATATACTGCCTACAAGAGACCCTCATCAGATGTAGGGAATCTTGCAGACTGCTGGGATAGCTATACTTACTCAGACAAAATTTACTTTAATACAAAGACTGTAATAAGAGACAAAGAAGAAGAGGGAATATATAGGAACTTTGTACTTTCTGTTCAACATACCCAATTTTATGGGATGCAACACAAACAATTCTAAGAGGGAAGTTCATAGTAATCAATGCCTACTATAAGAAACAAGAAAAATCTCAAATAAACCACCTAATGTTATATCTCAAATAACTAGAAAAACAAGAACACATGAATCCCAAAATTAGCAGAAGGAAAAAAACAAACAAACAGACAAATATTAGAGTAGAAATAAATGAAATAGAGACGAAAAAGACAGTAGGAAAGAACAATAAGACAAAGAGCTGGTTCTTTGAAAAGATAAGCTAAATTTTCAAACCTTTAGCTAAGCTCACTAGGATAAAAAAAGAGAACTCAAGTTAATAAAATCAGAAATATAAGAGGAGATGCTACACAACTGGTACCACAGAAATAGATGCTAAGAATCTATTATGAACGATTATACACAAATTATCCAATTTAAAATGGAGAAACAACTTGAATAGATATTTCTCAAGAGGACACTTTGGTTGTTTCCATGTCCTGGTCACCGCAAATAATGCTACTATGAACATCAGGGTGCGTATATCTTTGAAGATAGATGTTTTCAAGTTTTTGGGAAAATACTCAGAATAGGGATTACAGGATCATACATATGGTAATTCAAGACTTAGTTTTTTGAGGAACCTTCATACTGTTTTCCATAGCGGTTGTGCCAATTTGCAGTCCCACCAGTAGTGTATGAGGGTTCCTTTTTCGCTGCATCCTCTCCAACATTTGTTATTACTTGTCCTGTTGAGTATAGCCATTCTAACAGGTGTGAGGTGGTATCTCATTGTGGTTTTGATTTGCATTTCCCAAAAAGCTAGTGAAGTTCAGCATCTTTTCATATGTCTATTAGTCATTTGTATGTCCTCTTGGGAGATGTGTCTGTTCAGGTCCTTTGTCGATTTTTAATTGGATTGTTTTAGTTGTTGTTGTTATTGAGTTCTATGAGCTCTTTGTATATTTTGGATATCGGGCCTTGTTTGCAAATAAATTCTCCCATTCAGATGATTGCCTTTTTGCTTTTATGTGCAGATCACTCAGACATGCTTATGTGCAGGTTGGGTGTTATTTGTTGAGATATATATGTTCAGCTTGTTATTGTTTCAAGGGGAGAGATCTGGGGAGATCTCTCACTTTTCCATGCTTCTGACATCACCACTCTCAAATTTTTAAATTAGAGATATGGATATCCATGTCAATGTGGATATTTAAATGATACAAAACATTAAGATCAGAGTATACTGAAATGTCATTTAAGTGAATACACAATAAGGCTCACATTCTCCACTGCTTTTAAAATATCTTCCTAAAACATCCTATCAGCACTTTTAAATGATTAGTATTAATTTACTTTGCAGTTGATCTGATTTAAAGCTCTCTAGTCCAAGCAGGAACTATTCACTGCCACAGAATATTCTCTGAACTAAGACTTTTACTAGCGCTGCAAATTAACCCTAGAGTGTTGTT
Source organism: Pteropus medius (assembly GCF_902729225.1). NCBI lineage: Eukaryota > Metazoa > Chordata > Mammalia > Chiroptera > Pteropodidae > Pteropus > Pteropus medius. Next base: position 4,789,508 of record NW_024342257.1, read on the forward strand.
TACTTTGTTCCTCCAAAAATAATTTTATGGATTCATTAAGAATTCTGTAATCATTCTGTCAAATAAAGTTTCTGCAGAGCAAAAGAAACCATCAACAAACCAAAGAGACAACCAACTAAATGGGAGAAGATATTTGCAAACAACACCTCCAATAAGGGATTAATATCCAAAATATATAAAGAACTCATACCACTCAACCAGAACATTGATAACAAAGATAAATAATATAATTTAAAAATGGGCAGATGACCTGAATAGAAACTTCTCCCAAGAAGAAATACAATGGCTAACGGACATATGAAAAGATGTTTAACTTCACTAGCTATTAGAGAAATGCAAATCAAAACCACAATGGGATACCATCTCACATCTGTTAGAATGGCTATCATCAACAAGACAAATAATACGAAGTATTGAAGAGGTTGTGAGGAAAAGGAACCCTTACATACTGCTGGTGAAAATGCAAATTGGTATGACTGCTATAAAAAACAGTATGAAAGTTTCTCAAAAAATTAAGAATAGAATTACCATATGACTCAGCAATCCTTCTTCTAGGTATCTACCTCAAAATTTTGAAAACATTTGCCATGAAGATATATGCACCCTGATGTTCACTGCAGCATTATTTTTGGTGGCCAAGACATGGAAAGAACTGTTGTGCCCTGCCATAGATGATTGGATAAAAAAAAATGTGGTACTTATATACAATGGAATATTTCTCAGCCATAAGAAAAGATGAAATACTGCCATTTGCAAAAATAAATGAATCTTAAGATTATCACGCTGCATGAAATAACTCAAATAGAAAAAGTTGAAAACCATATGATTTCATTTACATGTGTTATATAAAACTGAAACCAGCAAAGAACAAGATGAACAAAAAGAGCTGTGGTGACTCTTTTAAACAGGTGACATTCTCTGTTCCAGACAGCTACATAACATACATATCTTGCATTGATATGCTCAATGCTAAAATGCAGCTATCTTCAGAGCTCAGAGGTGGATCATGACTCCATATACAGTCAATTGAATTCACCATGCTGCGGGAGCCATTTATTCACTCTGTGCTGTTTTGCTCCTGTCAGTGAAAATATTTGCATATAGAATGAAGCAATGCACTTAAATTGGAAGTGTGTTTGAGGTTGCCATTTTGAAAAGTGTCACATCTTAATTCAATGGTATATATAAATTTAGGGTTACAGATGTAAATTCTGAAGAAAGATTTGCTTTTGTAAAATTTATATCTAATACCTTTAGTTTTCTTAAAACTGAAATGTGTGTGGTGAATTGACTTTAAGGTAAGCCCACTGAGGTGAAACTTTTGTGTCCACACCATAATAAAACCTCCATCCCCTGTGTGTGAATGAAACCTGTGGTTTTCTTTTGACAAATAGAATATGGTAATGATGATGGTATGTCACATCTATGACTACATTCTATTATATGAGACTCAGTATTGCTACCAGATTTGCTCTCTCAATGTTGTTGACTTTGAAAAAACAAGGTGCCATGAATTCTACAATTAATAGAAAGTTAATTCTTCCAACAATTTGAAGTAACTTGAAAGCTGGTCTTTATCTACTTGAGTCTCTTATGAGAAACTTGTTCTGTTTGACAACTTGAATGCATCCATGTAAGACCCAAAGAAGATGGCTCAGCTAAGCCATATCTGAACTGCTGGCCAACAGAAAAAGTGATATAATAAATAGATGTTATTTAAGCCTTTAAGTGTAAAGTAATTTGTTATGCAGCATAGAAAACTAATACTGTGAGTCCGGTGCTTATTAGCCAACATATATTAAATATACAGAAGGTCTTGACAAATTATAAAATATTTTGGTGAATAAAATATTGTAGCTGAGAGTACTTTCTAACAGGAATAGTTCTCCTATGACAAATTATTATTTTTCTGATTGATAACCTATATTTTTCAATTGATAGAGGTCCTTTGTTGTCTTATCAGCAGAGGAGGAAAACAAAGTTTTAGCACCTATGAGAAGCATAATTTAAACTCCTGAAACTTAGTCTAATAAATATTGTCTTTCAGGGACAACATTTTAAATTATCCTTTAAACTATCAATTGTGTATATAATTATAGATGGTAATTATATAATATAAATGATAAAGCTTATATGTATTTTTCAAGACTACATAAAGGTGAGTTTTAGGTATTTCCAAATCTCATAATGTACACATTAAAAAAAACAAATACCTCGTAGAATTGTAAAATAATGAGTTGACTGATAATAGCTTTTAAAAACTGTTACAAAAAACATACATTTCATAACATGTTGTTATAATTTAGAAATACTTTCAGAAGCAATATATGAGCCACATAAGAATATACTCTTTATACTTGAAACTTATTTTTATTCACAAGAGGTGTTACGTATCTTAATCATCTACCTTCTTCATCTAATATTCATGACATTGTAAATATTTTAAAAATCATATAAAATCTCAGGAGGTAAAAAAGTATGTCATGGTTTAGAGAATATGGTATGGTGTTTGGAGACAAAGGAGAGGTTACTTTAATATTGTCAATATCACCAAGATAGCTGTATTAATAAATATATAACCTAGGTATTTAAACTTAAAGTTTACTAAATTGTTCACATTTTTATCTCATTTAATAATTCAGAATCTCATGAAATAGTTTCTAGTATTTTTCTAAATCAATACATGAAAAAACATAGAGTAATCACATGACTTTCCTGAAATTTCAGAGTAGGAAAACATCTGATTGAAATGCTGGTCTTCTAGTAAAATCCAAAACACTAATTCAAAAAGATATATGTATTCCTGTGTTTATTGCAGTGTCATTTACCATAGTCAAAATATGGAAGCAACCCAACTGCCCACTGATAGACAATTAGATAAAGAAGTTGTGGTACCTAGATACATATATACTTGGCCATAAAAAAAAAAAAATCTTCCTATTTGTGACAACATGAATGGACCTAGATGCTATTATGCTAAATGAAATGAGTCAAGCTGAGACAGACAAATATCATATGATTTAACTTATATGTGGAATCTAAAGAACAAAATAAATGAAAAAACAAAACAGAAACAGACTCAGATACAGAGAACAAGCTAATGATTGCCACTTGAGAGGGGGGTTGGGTGAAAAAAGTGAAGGGCTTAATAAGTACACATTGATAATTACAAAATAGTTACAGAGGTATAAAGTATAGCATAGAGAATGTAATCGATAATACTTTAATAGCGATGTATGGTATCAGGAGGGTACTAGACTAATTGGGTGGATCACTTTGTAAATTATATAAATGTCTAACCACTATGTTGTACACCTGAAACTAATATAAAATAATATTGCATGTCAACTTTAATTGAAAAAAAAAATGCTGGTCTTTAAAAGCACTCACAGAGTTCTTTACACAGTACCACAGCTGCCTCTAAATTTCTTTAAAAATAACTGGTAAAATTATGTTAAGTGCAAAATTCTTTGATTTTAATTATACTTAAATTGAATCTCAGCTGGGCTATTTGCTAACTGTGTGACTTTGGGCAATAACAACGATAATGATAACACTAACTCAATTTATAGAGCACTACCAGACATTGTTTTAAGTGTTTTACATGTGATAAATCATTTAATTGCCAGAATAAATATATGAAATAATGTGTATTTTTTATTATCTCCATTTTATAGGTGAGAAACTGATGCACAGAGCAGTTAAATAACTTGCCCAAGGTGATAAAGCTAATAAATAATGGCTTTCATTATAGTTAATCTATTTCCAGAAGTTATTATTTAACCCAACATTATACTTTACTACTGTAAGGTTTAATTGTGTCAACTGTAAAATAGGAATAAAAATTCTCCATAAACTATTGGATGAAAGGGACAGAAATATCTTTATTATATGTGCTAAGTTCCCAGGATCTGGCACATAGTAATTATTTAGTAAATGTTAGCTTTCTTCCTGTCAAATATTAAATTTGCACTAACTCTAACAGAAACAGAATAAATTATTTGGGGAAGCTTGAAAGATCTCATGTACTCTAAATTGTCTCTTTTATTTGATTGTCATAATGAGGATTTATTGGCTCAATAAAGTCAATCATAATTCCTTAAAACTGTTTGATCATATTTGATTTTATGTATATTTTCAAATACGACATTCTAGTCAAAGCATTGATAATAAATAAATGTTTCCAATTGTGTCCTGTTATAAAAAGAACAAGTCCTTATTGAACTTATGTAAATAACTATATGGTTATGAAACTAAGAATATTCGATACATTTCTGAATTCTAGAGGGATCTGATGGGGAGAAAAAGTAAGTATTTCAATTATGTTTATAAAGGTATACTTTACAAAATTACTATAAGTCATAAATAACTTAAGAAAAAAGTTTCTTAAATCTGGAAAACAAAACATTAAGAAAATAACAATGTTTCAAAGAAAGAGCTGTAGAAAAATTATAGTCATTCTCATCAGTTCATTCAAACTCATGTTATTAATTCCTATTCTGCTTGGATCCAGTTTTTCCATTAGTTCTTGGAATTCTTACCCAATTTAGCTTTATAATCTTAAAGTTATCAGAAACCTGTATTCTAGAGCACTCATCAGAGTCCTTTTCAGGAATCTTTCTTAAGATACAACACTTTTGTGAAAGCATCAGAGTAGAACAATAACTGTCTGTAAATAACAAAAAGACATAAAAAATGGCCATGGGTAAAAATACACTCAGTACTCATTTGATAAGAAAATGTAGTAGTTATTTCTATTACATACAATAATTTAATAGGATAATTAGACAATAAAAATATTAAGTTTCTATGAACTCCAAACAATTTCTGAGATATCTGCATTAGTAATATATATCCCTATACATATAACCTAGGAATGTTTATCATCACTTCTTATTTGACAATTTGTCCTACATAATTTGACATACCAAATAAATTTAATTAGTTTAACAATCCTTTTTTAACAAGGTAAGAGACAAATTTTTTTGAGATTTTCAGAGGTCCTCTGAGAAATCTCAAAGTTATTTTGAGGTCAAAAAGACTCCATTTTGAATTTGATTTTGAGAAGTTGCTGAAACATCAAAATGTTTAAATATTTGACTAAATAGGACCAAAGTTTATTAAGAAATAATTCTTAATTATCTAATTAGGCAAAATGTCAATAGAAGATTTTAAAGGCAAATACAGAAGATTACATAGTTATGAACAAAATTTAGCTCGTCCTATATTGAGAAGACTCAGTTCTTCCAAGTAATGAAAGTCCTGATAAACACAACAATAAGCACAGAAAATTATTTTGGTAAGACACAAAACATTTGCTTTTGAGATGATAGATTACTTAAAAAGTAGAGCTGACCATTAGTCCAATAAAATTCTGTCTTTTCAACAGAAAGAGAATCAAATTCTAATATTTCGTCAGTGTACTTCCAATATAAAAACTCATTTTTTAAAAACTTAAATTTATTTCAACCTTAGCTAGTTTAACCAGACCTAAAATTATTTTCACAAGATGTTTTCTCCATAACTCTTCTAATCATACTAGTATTTCTCCTTTTTATTATGAAAAAAAAAACAGTTCATTCTATTTAAAGACAAAATAATTATTTTTTTCTTTAACAAAAACAGTCTACATAACTTTAGTTATCCAAAACTAACAGATAAAAATCAAGCAAAAAACCCCCTACACATTCTGCTTTTCTTAGCTACTTTTCACACACAGCTGTTTCCTTTCATCCTTATATTTCTAAAAATTTTAATTACACAAATTGATTAGAATTCTTTTTTAAATTAATAATATTTTTTTGTTTTACTTTTTCAGTTATAGTTAGCATACAATACTATATTAGTTTCAGGCATACAATATAGTGATTAGACATATATATAACTCACAAAGCAATCACCCTAATAAATCTAGTGCCTCTCTGACTCTGTGCATAGTTATTACAATATTATTGGCTATATGCCTTATGTTATACTTTCTATTTTGTAACTATCAATTTGTACTTCTTTATCCCTTCCCTTTTATTCACCAGTCCCCCCAAACCTCTCCCATCTAGTAACCCTCAAAATGTTCTCTGTGTTTATGAGTTTGTTTGCTTATTTTGTTCTTTAGATTCCACATATATGTGCAAACATATGGCATTTGTCTTCCACTATCTGATTTAGTTCACTCTGCACACTACCTTCGAGGTCCATCATGAAATATCTTTTTCCATCCTACTACTTTTAGTCTCTGTGTGTGTCTTTTAATCTGAAGTGAGTCTCTTGTAAGCAGCATATGTAAGGAAGGGGCTTGTTTTCTTATCCACTCAGCCATGCTATCTTTTGATTGAAGCATTTAATTCTTTTTCATTTGAAGTACTCATTAATAGATGTGTAGTTATTGACATTCTTTATTTAGACTTTTGATACATATATTTTTTTCTTCTTAAAGAAAAAAATATTTCCTATAATTATTGGCTTGGTGGTGATGAACTCCTTCTGCTCTGTCTTGTCTGGGAAGCTCTTTATCTGTCCTTCCACGTGAAATGATAGCTTTGCTGGGTAAAATAATCTTGGCTGTAGGTCTTGGGTTTTCATCACTTTGAATATTTTGTACCAAGCCTTTCTGGCTTGTAAAGTTTCTGTTGAGAAACTGGCTAACAGGCTTAAGGGTGTTTCCTTCTATGTAGCTAATTGCTTTTCTCTTGCTGCTTTTAAGATTCTCTCTTTGTATTTAACCTTTGGTAATTTAATTATGATGTATCTTGGTGTGAGCATCTTTGGGTTCATCTTGTTTGGAACTCTGAATTTCCTGGGGTTATATGTCCATTTCCCTCACCAGGTTAGGGAAATTTTCCGTCATTATTTCTTTAAATAGATTTTCAATTCTTTGCTCTCTCTCTTCTCCTTCTGGTACCCCTATAATGTGAATGTTGTTATGCTTAATGTTGTCTCAGAAGCTTCTTAAACTATTTTCATTTTTTTTTGGATTCTTTTTTCCTGTTGCTATTTTGATTGAGTGTCCTCTGCTACCCCATCCTCTATGTTGCTAATTCAATCCTTCGTTTCCTCCACTCTGTCGACTCCCTCTAATGTATTCTTCATCTCAGATATTGTATTCTTCATTTCTGACTGGCTTCCTATTATGTTTTCCATCTCCATTTTTTTTTTATCTCTTTGTAAAGCTCTCTTGAGTTCATCTACTCTTCTAAATTCCTTGGGCATCCTTATAACCAGTGTTTTTAACTTGGCATCTGGTAGATTGCCCGTCTCCACTTTGTTTAGTTCTTTTTCTGCTGCTTTGTTCTGTCTTTTTATGTGAAATATGCTTTTCTTCCCACTTTGACTGCTTCCCTGTGTCTGTTTCTATGTATTAGGTAGGGCTCTTAAGAATCTTGTCTTAGAAGGGTGGCTTTATGTAATAGGTGTGCTGCGGCATCCCTTGGCACAGGCCTGGGAGGGTTCCAGCTGCAGGCCTACTTCAGCCAAAGCCTGTGCACCTCTGGGGGTCACCTGGTAAGAGTCACCAAGCAATTCACATATGGCTGGCATCCATGTTGGGCTTATAGGTGCCTTCAGGGGCCAAGTCAGAGACCAAAGCTAGATGCCACTGATGGGCTTGAGGCTGCTCAAGAGGTACATGGTACACGGAGGCCAGATGCTGCTTCTTTGGGTTTTGTCAGCCTTTGAGAGCTTTTATGAAAGTTCGAAACAAGAGCCAAGACAGTTCAAAACAGGAGCAATTTTTATGGTTGAATAAATCATTGGAAGCAGCTTGAGTGGGCCCACAAGTTAGTAGAGGCAGACTCTCAGGGAATCTCTTGGGCAGAGTGGCCTGTGTTATCCAGGTTGGTGGTGCCTGCGTCTACAGGTTGAGAGGTGGGAGGGCTCATTAAAGGAATAATGGTTTCTACCTGTACCTCCGTCCAAGAGCAAGGGACCCCTCCAGCCCTCACTCTGAAGCTCGACATCTCAACACCTCCCTGTATGTTCCTGACACCCCTTGAGCAGCTGTCCTAGTGCTGCAGTTCAGAGCGAGTAAGTCCATCAGCAAGTAAGTCCTGCCATGAGCCCTTTAAGAGGAATTGTGTCCGCTTTCTGCAGCCCTCCATCTCATTCAGCAGCAACTTCCACTGGTTTTCACAGCCGGAGGTTATGGGGACTTCTCTTCTCAGCACTAAAACCCTAGGCTGGGGAGCCCAGTGTGTGGCCAGGATCCCTCGCTTCTCAGGTAGGAAAGGTGACTCTGCAGCCAAGATAGCCCTCCCAATTATCAATCTCCACACATGGTTGTGAGACTGGGATGTTTTGTGTCTTTTCCCATTCTACCGTTTTGAGATGACCTGTTATTTTAGGTGACCTAGTTGTAGGGCTTCTGTTCAGCCAGATCTCTGGTGACTCTGCATATTGATTGCTCTGTAGTTTTGTTATAATTTTGGTGTACTCTCTAGAGGAGGCATGCACAGCCTCTACATTCTATGCCATCTTGAATCCTCTCTCCTTCCTTGAGTTTTTTCATGTGGATCTTCCTTTTTGTAAACCCAGTGTGACCTTTGATTGTTCACTGAGTTCTCCCTCCCTATAACCCATTTTACTTAGAGAAGTGATTAGAATTCTTAACCCTTAGAATCCTTAATCTCTAGTGAAAACTAAGAAGCAAGCAATTGTGGACTGTTATACTAGCATTCTGTGAATTGGAAAGTTTATAAATACATTAAATAATTTATGGAAATATGTTTTTTCATAGTAATTTTTTAATGTGCCATAAAACATTTTTATAAACAGACTCATATTTTTAGTTTCTCTGTAATAGAAGCCAAGAGTAGATTAACCTATGATCACCAATTAATGTTTCAGTATTTTATATTATTTAGAAACATTTAAGTATTCAAAGAATAACCATCATTTAACTTACCTTAATATGACTTTAAGGTTTCAAGTTATAAAATAGATTTTGAAAACTATTTATAATTAGACATACCATAAAACATAATTATTATTAATAAGTTTATTTTAAAACTGTAACCACACCCAGATTTCACTTATAGCTTTTTCTTTGATTCAAGTTGGTTTTGCCTAAACAATGACATTGTGACACATGATTTTCATATTCTTCACAGCTGTATGTCAGCTGCTTGTTCACGTTAAGCAGGACATAGATTGAGGTCATCCGATCACTGGGAATAAAGCCTCAGGTCTATCGACTGGAGTTATAATAACTTTCAGTTAAACTAAGGTAATATCTTGGCTTTAAATGTGTTTCAGCCCTAGGCCCATCAAGGCAGAACAGCCTGATTGACCATGGGACCAGAAGGCATGGCACCATGGCTGATTCCAGAACCATACGTGATGATCAATTACCTCAGCCCGATCCATTTAGTAGCACCCACAACCCTCAACTCTTGCAGTTTCCATGACTGATGATTTTTCCCTATATAACCTATCACTTTAAGACACCTGGGGAACCAGGATTTTTTGAGAGCGATAGCTCACCTGTGTTTCTGAGACTCGCAACTCTCTAAAATAAATTCTTACTTTCTTTGCTGCAAAATCTGTACATATCTCATTGACTTAGACACGTGCAGGCAGACAGACCTCTTTGCTCCAGTAACAAAACTTTTATCTTACATCTAATTTACCAGCTCATAATAATTTTTGGCTTATTCTTCAAAATGTCATGAGACATTAAAAAACTAACCATCATATTACTTTTTCTTTTTTTGCTATCGAAAAAAGAAAAAGTTTGTTATTGTGTAAGCAATAACAAACTTACGACAAGTGCTAAGGAGCTAGTCAGACATGAGTGACAAGGGAGCAAGGGAAAGGAGGCCCAGCCCAGAGATCACCCAAAGCACACAATGCTGGTAGTTAGAGAATCTTTCCTACATCCCAGGAGACAAGGGAAGGGAGGGCCATAACCTTTAACTGGTTTAATCCGGCCACAGATGCTTGTGCAGAAGATACTACCCTAAGCCGCCCGTAACTGCAGCCTCATTATACCATCATTATAATGCCATGTTTATGCCTGGAAGTTCATGAATCTAATTATAAAAGACTGAATTCTGGGTAAGTACATGTGCACTAGGCAAGAAGTTGTATAGCAACTAAGTGTCAGTCGAAATGACGTCACTTGCCAATCACCTAGGAAAGCCTTTATAAACACCCACCACAGCCCAAATGTAATACAAATCTTCTCACATTGTTATAGGTCTCTTGGCTGAAAACCAACCTCTGTCTTGGATACTCTGTCTTTTATTTATTTTATCTTCATACCTCCTAATTTCCACAGGACTGCAGGCTTCCTTTGAGTGGCCTGTCTCCTTCTAGGATATACTTTTAATAAATCTTTTTCTAAATCTTGCTGACCTGTGGTTCTTTGCTGCATCAGCAGGGAAGAACTAAGGAGACACTTCTGCGTTGTTACCCACCCCCGCCCCGCTATGCTGCTGAGGAGACACTGGAGTTCAAATCTCCTCCAAACGGTATCATTAGTACACCCAGATAAAATAAAAGTTATATGTCTGCTTTATATTTAATAACAATAACTCTGAAAACGTATCTATTTTAATTAAGCTAACAAACAGACTAGCTTTTATTTAATGATATTTATTCTAGCTTATATGAACTTGAAAAACATTAGGGTTAGTTTCTATATTTCTAGAGTATACTTAATTTATATAAGTGTTTGTTTTTCTTTAAGCTAGTTAAATAGAACTCTTTACAAAATAATTTGGCAATACCATCTGGAGGTAAAAAAAATATCACATATTTATAACATACATATATAAATATACATGAACATAAGAGAGATACAAACAGATCTTATTGCTTTTATTCTAAAATTTTAGCGATGAGACAGGTATATCAATGCAAAACCAACTAGTTTATAAAAGAAACATTGGATCCAAATTGTGTTTCTGATAGATGGAATAAATTAAGTTTACCTTCTCAAGTAGCTACAGCTTTGTACTACTATTTGTGGGAAAGACTTTTAAGATTTTTCATTCACTTAATTTCCAATAGTTTTTTTTTTTTTTTTTTCTGATAAGTACTCCACCTCTAAAGTTTGTGTTTCAGAATTTGGCTCTGAGTTATGAGAGAACAAGTAGAACATTTACATCTGAAAGGAACAGAAAAGAATGTGAAGTTCTCCAAGAAAATCTTTTGTTTCTTCAATCCAGATATTTTATATCTGCAAACCTTTTGAAATAAATAGGGAAATAAAGGTGACCAAAATTTTGCCACCCTAAAGCTGCCTGTTGAGATATTGATTTTTAAGTTGAGAAACAAAAGAAAAAAATCTTTGCCCCTTCCCCCTTTCCTACCTAAGAGATTCGGAGTAGAAAACCTGCTTCAAGAAAGGAACCTTAGCATAATCACCTTAGCATTAGACAGAAGACTCCAAATAGGAGCATGTTTACTAGATTACTCTTGTGTCTTACTGTTTCTGGGTTGCCTAGCAAAAATTTACCTGCCATGTATGTTCCACTCTTCCTCAACTACCTGTAAATTGCTTACTTCCTTTAAAATCATAGACTCCTTCTTCCCTTTCCTTTTTTTGTCTAAAATGACATATATACTAACTTTTACCTCACTCTTTGGAATTTTCATACTTATATGAATTGCTCATGCACATGTATTAAAATCTGATTTTCTTCTGTTACTTTTTCTCTATAAATTTGATTATTAACCCAGCTAAAATAACTTAGAAGGTAGGAGAAAAATATTTCTTAGTCCCTACAGGAGGTTTTGAGATTGGTAAAAAGGACAAATAAGCTTTGAGCTGTTTTTAGAGCCACGTTTTTGTTCTTGTAGAGACTTGATCTGTATGAAAGGTACAGTTGTTTTTAATTTCTCAAAAAATTGGGTTGTAACCTGAATGATATCAAGATGCACCCACCCATCTGACAAAATAATTTTCCACTACTTCTTTATACCAGGGAGAAGATCTTCAATTAAAACGGAAAACAAATAATTCTCGTGTTTTAGATTTAAAGCTGTGTGTCTTGGAATGTTTCAGAATATTTTTCCACAACAGTTTCAGAATGGTTTTCTTTCCTTGAGCACATACTTTTATTTTAGTTTAGGGAAGAAACTAAGAAAGAGTTAAACTTTTTAAAAATTTTTCTATCAAGCTCTAAATATCAGCTTCCAATATGGGCAATTTTTAACCATATTGCTATTAAAAAAATAATAATAATTTCAAACATCTTGTCATGTTTCAACTGAAACAAATAGTAAATATTCTTGTCATTATTGAAAAATGCACATAGATGCAAGAGACATCCTCAACGTTGGTTTCAAAAAATACACCTTTCCAAGATCCAAAGCCACTTCCAAAGATAATCAAGATGAAGAAAGTCTTAGAAAAATTCCTTTTGAGAGCTAGAAATATTTAGTAGGACCTTAGCTGCAAATGGAGTGCAACTCACATTTCTGTTCATCCATATATACTCACGAATGAGGTGCAAACAACATTTCTGTCCAGCCATATTTTGGGGGTCCCCAAACAAATGGTTGCTGAGCCAAATTCTCAGGATACTAAATGAGACAGACAGGAAGGCAATAACTGTTCCTGGGAGAGAACAAATCAATACCCAGTGGCTACCTAAAAGCAAATTCATGAGTCACAATTCAAAGATCTAATTCTTACAAATATATATATATATATATTTATATTTATTTACAAATATATATTTATTTACATATATATATATTTTTTTCCTGCCAATCTGAATTTGGAAAGAATGGGACAACATAGAATTTTACCTTCCTCTCTCAACCAGGTACTACAGACAGAGAGATCTAAAAGAACTGACTTTAGTAAGAATTCTCATCCTTTGCCAGCTTCAGCCAGTTTTCCCAAGATCTTGTCTGCAGGCTCTGGAGTGAGGGAGGTGTTTCAGCAGGTCTCATCCTGATCACCAGAAACCATAAGGTAGAAAAATTAATTTTCCTTTACCCTTTATAGTGATTGCTAGGCAGAGACTCTTTTATTCTAAGGCACCTTGGAAATAGATAAGCTTATTCTAGGTTAAAAATTCTCCACAGTGGCAACTGTAATTCAAGATTATCTTTGGGAAGATTAACCTGCTTGTTCAGCCTTAATAGAAAAATTTATTCACCTGAGGCCTTACTGGACCCTGTCTAGTTTAAGGAATACTCAGTCTAACCCCAGACTCAAACAGGTTTCTAATATGGATGCAGTTTGTAACTCTGGTTGGTTTCCGGATCCTGTCTGGAAAAAAAAAAAAAAATTCTCCAGTCTGACAGCTCTGTCACAGAGCTAAGATCCTAGAGGGATTTACCTATGACCTTTAGAAGAAGCTAGAAAGTAGTGAGTTCAAGAGGCTCAGTTGGTTACTTTCTCCTGGCTGCTCATAGGTGGTCTCTTTCAGTTTCTTTTTCTGACCAGAAGTCCCTTTTCTAACCAGAAATGTTTAAAGATAAACAGAGGCATATTAAACATTTTAATACCTTATTTTAGCAAAAAGAATTTCTAACTGGGCAGCACCAAACTAGAAGTGGTAAGGAGTATACCCCCAACAGGAGCTCAGGGAGAGAATTTGAAATAGAAAAGGTGGAAGCAAAGTAGGAAAATTATCGATTGGCTATACTAATGTAATTGACTTTTTGTGATTGGTTGCCCCTAGGTTTTAATTTTTTAACCTTCAGTCATTTGTAGATTTATATTTTGGTTCATTTATGTAGGATGCCATGCATTAGGGCTACCTCAGTTTAAAGGCCTCCTTGTTTTATTGTTTTATATATATATACATATAATTTTATAGTGCTTTGCTTTATTGCACTTCACAATGTGGGGCTAAAAAAAGTAATACTTCTTCTCCCACTTTCTAAGTTCTTCTAGTTAGGCTAATAATCAAATTAACAGAGACAGATTAATAAGACAAAGTCAAATTTTTAATGTGTGCATGGGGAATTTACATTAGCATAAACATTTCAAAGACAGTGAGGCAAAATTGTGTATATATAACATTTTGAACAAAGGAGAAACAGGAGGACCAGGTTCTTACATTTTAAAATGAAAATGCTAAATTGCAGGTAATTGAAGAAAATGAAACACAGTGGTAAGTAAATTTTTGCTAGACAACACAGAAAACAATGAGACAAGGGGAGGAGTCTAGTCAACAGGCTTGGAGCCTTCCTATCTAATGCTAAAGTGATTATGCTAAGGTTCCTTTCCTGAATCAGGTATTTCCATTTGAATCTCAGGCAGGAAAGAGGGAGGATCTAAGATTCTTTCTGAGTCTTTTGTTTTTTCATAACCAGCTTAAAATCAATATCCCCAAAGGCAGTTTTAGGGTGGTAAAACTTTAGTCCCCTTCAGCAGATATTATAATTTTTAGAAACTGAAGTTAAGACCCTCCACCAGCAAAAAGATTATGACTTGCAGAAAAATCAGATGATAATTAGCATATTTTAGCTATAAACTACTTTTTAGTTAGGGTATATACACTTTTTTGAGACATAATGCTGTAGCACACTTAATATACTACAGTATAGTGTAAACATAACTTTTATATGCACTAGGAAACCGAAAAAATCGTGAGACTTACTTCATTGCGATATTTGCTTTATTGCAGTGATTTGGTATCAAACCTGCGATATCTCTGAGGCATATCATGCCGTGCCTACAATAATAATAATAATACTAATAATAATAATAACACACACACACACACACACGTCAATACACACACACACATATATATTCCTAATGAATGTATATATATATATATTTAAACAATATATATACTGCTTAACTATATATGCTAAATATAGTTTTATATTAAAAGTAAAGTGGCTTTTGTTTTTACCAGTAAAATCATTTTTTTCAATAGCTATTTGAAAACTTGGAAATGAAAAAAAAAATGATATGGTTCTTAATAGCCATTAGATGGAGCAGTTTCTCCTTAGAAACCATTGCGCAGACATATATTTAATTTGGCTGTTCAGAAAAATAAGAATAGCTTAAATAATGCCATAGAGCAGTAATGGATTTTGTAAAACATTAATTCTTAGTACAGCTAAAAGTGAAAATAATAAAAATTCACTGCAAACCTGCTTAAGTTCTCACTAGACTCTATAGAAACTTAATCTAAATTGAAACCAAACAGTGGTGTCTGGTACATACACAACTTTGTTTCAGAGCTCATATTTTGAAGGTTTTATGGAGTAAACAGTAGAAAGTGTTATAAAAGTGTCATAGTTACCATTGAGAAGTTAATAAAGTTATCTGTTTAAATTTTTAGTTTGAAAGAGCACTCAAGAGAAAGTGCCATAATTTTATAGAGACAAAAACACATCCTTGAGTGATCAAATTTTAAAGGCTTAAGTATAAATTTGGGGCATAACATGATCTCTAGCAAACTGATTATTAGATGAGACATACAAAACTTATAACTAAATGAGGTAAAAAAATGTTAGAAAAATCTGTGCCAATTATTAGCATTTATCTAAAGGTTTAAGGCTGATTATATATTAATTACTTTGAGGCCCTTAAAAAAGACTGACATTCTGGAAGAGGCTACATTAGGAACAATTCTATGAATATTTTCTTAGTTTGATTCCCTATTGTACAAGTGGGTGGGGGGAAGAGCACCTTAGTTGCAGTTTTGTGCTTGTGATTTTTTTCTGATAAAAATAAAAATGTTTTCCAAGCAAAGTATGATAAAAATTCCTTAAAATGTTAAACATTTTTCTTTCTTCAATAATATAAAATGGGCATGCATGCCTGTGCTATACACACATTCACACACACGAAGGTAGGGAGAGAGCTATTAAATATTTTTGAGCACTATGACCTGACTCGTTTGAGAAGACAACTTTGGTGTACTATATAGATTGACTGGACTAAGGAAATACTGTGAATAGTAAGATTATTAAAGTTACTGTTCCTATAGTCTAAGTAAGAGATCATGAATGTTTGATTTAGTGAATCATAGTGAGTGATAATTTTAAAAAAAGATAAGACGCATTATTTAGGTAAAAATTATTATGAGTATACTGAGGTAGTAGGTGACCATCTGCAAGTAGAATTTTTATTGACATAAAATTAAGTAATTTATTATTGTTTGAGATGAGTAGTGCATCAAAGAAAGAATGATACATTGCAGAAAAATACATTTTGAGGAAAATAGTTTTATATTAATAATATAAAAGGCTGAAAGCAAACAATAAGTAGTGTGATATTGTGCTGTTTATTATAGGCTTCCATTACAATTGAATAAAGCTAAAAACAGTGAAACCGATTCTGAGGTATTCACAGTTCAAGCCAAAACAAGAATCATTTGAATTTCAAGAAGATTTCCTATTTAAAGAAGCCTCAGCAATTTAACTAAAAAGAAAAATCACAAACTTTAGTTAACCATCCTACCGTTTCTATGCTTATCATATCTCTTTGGCAACCTGTCCCTTTATACATGCCCACATATGGTAGGGTAAAATTACCTGATTCTAATGGATTTTGAACTTTATATGCTAATAATTTCTCAGTATAAGTGTTCTTTTGACCTTTTCTTTCTAATTCTGCTTTAAAAATAAGAATCCATCATTTTTGACTCATTCAGCCTAGAATAAACTCAGTTATTATTAAGAGATAAATTAAAAGATATTTATATGGTGATAGTCATATATTATCAATACTATGTAAAAGTGGAAATTCTGCAGTTTCAGGGAGGCAGAATCTCCAGGTGCTGGCCCTTAGGGAGAGCAGT
>NW_024342257.1:4808222-4845825 GCF_902729225.1 Pteropus medius
ACACTCACACACACAATACCCGTTGTTCTTGACCATGTGAGGAAATGATTAATAATAAGACACTGCCTAAGTAAATTCTGATATATTTATGTAAAGGAATAATACTCAGCTAATAAGAAAGCCACTAGAAAAGCATAATTCTCATAAAAGGCATTAAGTAATAAAAAAAATAGCCTGTTATAAGAAAAAGTATATAAGTACATGCAAGAAAAATACTCGGAAATGATATATGTTCACATCTTAATGGTATATTTCTTTGTCATAAATTTTGAGTAGTTTTTTTCGTATTTTCTTCCTTATGAATATATGCATTTTCTAATTTATCTATATTTAATATGCATTATTTCTGTAGTAAAAAAGCAGATATTTGGTAAATAAAGTTTTTAATAGTATAAAAATGTATATTTTACGGAACCTCTTGATGCATTCTGACAGTAGCATAATGGTCCTGTTTATCAATTAAACTTGCAAAGTCTGGTTTCATTAAATCATCTAGTTAGAAGATAGATATGGTAAGCTGCAAATAAACTCTATATAGGGAATATCAGCCTTACAAATAGGGAGCTACTAATGAAATATATTTCAAGAACTAAAATTTTCAAACACACTTAACAATGAACAAAGAAAAATATTTTTCCACCTATCTTTTCCAGTCTGCTGTTCTAAACAGAAAGAATTTAATTTGAAATGCCTCTAAAATGCAAATGACTAATGTGAGATATTTTCCTAACACAGATGAAAGGGCAGTAACTGCCTGAAGTGTAATTGTAGCTCCTGCAAAAGGTGCAATGGGTGCCAAAAAAGCAGACTATCAAAATGACAGGCACTAATATTATTTTATTGTACTGCTTTGTTACTACTACTATACTGCCACCACCACACCGTTCACCACCGCCACCACTACTGCAATGATCTGAATATTACTTCTACAGTTATTACTATTGCTATTACAAATACTAGTTATACTACTAATGCTAATAATACTAATGGCTATAAATTATCATGTGTCTTCCATGTACAAAATATTTCAAATAAATTATCTCATTTAATTTTAATAATTCTATAAATTTAAATGTCATATTTTCCATTTCAAAATGAAGAACTCAGAAAGGTTAGATGAATTGCTCTAAGTAACATAGCTGAAACACAGTATAGCTTATATTTGAATGTACCAAATACACAGTACAGCTTATACTTTGAACCCAGGCTCAGCTTAAAACTAAAACTATAACTCTTTCCATTTTGCGACAAACTCCATAGAGTCTGAAAGAGAATTTCTTTGGATACATTAAGACAATATCAATGACAACCAGGTTCTACCATCCTTTTATTGCATCTGAACTATTTCTCATTCTGCAGTCAGTTATTTATAAATATTCATTTACAGTAAACAATTTCAAGTAACTACACATGATATACTTTACTTACTACTCATCATGCTAGATGGAGAATCAGGAAGGACCAAGCTTAAAGTATACTTGTGTTTATTTTTTAACTTAATAAACACAGTATATATGCCTTACTATGCGTCAGACATTATTTTAATTATGTTATTATAATTTTATAAATTTTATATGTTTATAAAATAATTTAATTATGAAAATAATTAATGCAATTATGTTGCATTTAGTTATATGCCAATTCCTCAGAATTACCCGACACAGTATGTGCTATTAGTATGTATCTTTTACAAATAAGGAAACTGGTATATAGAGAGTAATTTGCCCATAATCATGAAGCTAGTAAGAGATAGACTTGAAATCAAACCCAGAAATTTTGGATTGATGGTTGTATGCTTTATCAGTGGGCTATGTTCCTACTCAAAGATTGCTACTGAAACTGTAATAAATGCCTATGATGCTATATAGGGGCAAGTAAAAGCATGTGAGAATTTAAAAATTCCCATAAACTTAGGAAAGACTGATTATTCTGTAGCCATGGTAACAATTAGATAACAGAACCGATTTTACATATGTTCAAAATGTTACTGAAACCCAAGATTTTGTGCCCGATCCTTCATTAAGGCCACAACTCAAAACATCAGAATTTGGAATAAGAAAAGGTTTATTGATTGAAAAGTCACCAACCAAGAAGACAGGAGACCTAATGGTGCTTCAAATCCATCTTGCTCTCTGGACTAGGTTTAGAGCTTTTAAGGGGACAGGTATGCCGAGTGCTGTTGGGGCAAGTTTTGATTGGAAGACCTTGGAAGTTGGCCATTTATGGTAAAAAGACTTCAACACCCGATCTTCCTGGACAATGGACCCTTGGCTTCTGAAAGAGTTTTGTCATTATGTCCTAATTCCTTTGGTTCTGTGTGTGTGGTGGGATGCGGGGAGTGAGACTTTGGTTCTAGGTGCAGCTAGAGGTCAAAGTTCTCTCCTCTATGCATGCTTCATTGGCATGACATGCCATTGTGGTCTGTTGCTTCTGAAAAACAACTCGTGTTATTAAACAGGGAAGGACCATTTTGAGTGATTCTGCTGTTACAAAAAGTTAACAAAAGCTCTACTTCAGTGGTGTTGGGGAAATATAACTCCAAACAAAATCTTTTCCCAACGATTGTATTATTGAATAAGGCTTGAACCAGAATGTAATGTGTGGCAAAGGAAATTCCAAAGTGGTTGCAAAGACAGAAATAAAACTCATCTCATTATATAGCCAAACAGATACAACCTATCACATACCTATTTTCAAGATAAAGAATAACTAGTCCTCAAATAAGAAGACTTGACACCTTTTGGCACATACAATTTG
Source organism: Pteropus medius (assembly GCF_902729225.1). NCBI lineage: Eukaryota > Metazoa > Chordata > Mammalia > Chiroptera > Pteropodidae > Pteropus > Pteropus medius. Next base: position 4,810,980 of record NW_024342257.1, read on the forward strand.
TCCTAACTTTATCGTGGTAATTGCAAAGACCCCCTGTGTTAGTATTATCCAGAAGAGAAACTTCAATGCAAATTGGGGTAAGGTGCCCACTAAAGACAGGTTGTTACACACAGGACTTGGGAGATAGGTGCTCCTTCCCTCTTAATGTTTGCATTTCAAAAAAAATAACTCCCAGATTCTTAAGAAAACATTTCTGAGTTGAGCCACTGGCAAGAAGCATATTTAACAATTATAAATATTTACATACATTTGAGGACAGAGAAATAATTTCTGAAACAAAAGGGAGGGGGCCTCTGAACTATTTTTTCTTACTTTCAACAAGGCGTATTAAGCCACTTATTTTTAATTTGTATCTGATTTTAGAGTGGACATACTTTGCTAAGCCAACTAATCAGTGTCTATTCCTCTCTTCTAATAGTCTATCAGGGATAGCGTCAATCTGATAAACGTGACTTGGAATGTCAACCAATCAATGACAGTTTCACCTGAGTAAGCACGTTTCTACAAACGATGACAACTTAATCACATCTCTGATTATTCATCAATTATTGTACTCCATGCTTTTCAGAAGCCCTATATAATATTGACTATCTTCTCTGTTTGGAGAGATATAATGAGCATATTTCTTTCTTACTACAGTACACAACAAATTCAGCTTTCTTTTGTTTTCAGATACTGAGTGACGGATGATTTCATCATTCTTTGACATATAATATAGAAAGTAGGAATGATGAGAAATAATTTTAACTTACATTTTATTTTTTTCAAAGTTACTAAACTGAATTAACTGATCCAAAAAGAGTAATACATGTAGTGGTACTGGAGAGTTTCAAGAACAAATGGAAATCATGCAAAAACAATAACAGTGGTCATATACTCATCATTCCTGGAAACTAACTGTGAAGAAAAAGAGAGAAAAAAAAAAAAAGAATGTTTTAGTCTGAACATGTGTCAGGTATTTTGTTAGATGTTTCACATTTAATCTTCACAGCAAACTTCTGCATCTTTATCTTGTCTAATATCCCTTAACTAGTCAATAACTAAACCAAGATTATATCCCAAGTTTGTCTGAGTCATAATCCAATACATTAAATTTTTAACAGTAACATAAAAATGACATAGTGGTATTATTTGACATTAAACTTGAAATTGAAATTATCAATCTTGTGATATACCTGTCAAAAAATAAAACATAATTTATATTAGATTTCACTAAGAAAAGTATTATGAAATAAGAATTTAGCACATCCTTGTGGTTTTAGTTGTTAAATCTTTGCCAAGTTCCTAAGTACTAGATATAATAAGTCTTTCCATATGAAGAAATATGCAAAATTCTCTTCTAATAAGTATAAATACTTTGCATGGGATTTCATTTAATTGAAATTATTCATGATTTTTTTTTATCTAGAAGCTATTTTTGTTGATACAAAAGTATATTAAAGGAATAAATTTTAAAAATCAATATTTTTCCTTTAGAGTTTTAAAAAGCTTTAAAATACCATTATGTGAATCAACAAATGATTTGCTATTTTTTTTCTTTTTATTTATTTATTCATCACAATTTTTCCTTTGTGAAGGAGGGAGAATTCCTCCTCCCCTCTCGGTTCTTATAGCTTGTCAAATAACTAAAATGACATAAGGCAGGATAATAGGGGAAAATCAATTTTAATACATACACATGGGAAATTCAGATAAACAAGAAAAAGTCTAAAACAGTGAGGCAAAATTATGTATATATGTCTAAAGAGAAGGATGTAGAGAGTCTGTGACTTCAAAGAGAAGTAAAGCAATACACAGTGAGATAAAAAATAATTAATGTATAATTAATAAATGTTTGCTGGGTAATGTGGACACAATGAGTCACAGAGAGGGCTTTCATCAAATGTGGATAGATGGTTTTAAATTTTTTGGTAAATACCCAGAGGAGGAATTGAAGGGTAATATGCTAATTTTTTTTAAGTTTATTGGGGTAACATTGGTTAATATAATTACATAATTGTCAGGTATAAATTATAACTTGACATCTATATTCCAGGGACGGTCTACCAAAGACACACCAGTGCCTCCAGTTTCTTCAGCCACCATCTGCCTTTTAGTCCACTGGATCCCTACCCACTTCACCCTTCCCCAACCCCTCTATATTTGACCCCCTTACCCCATATACCTGCCCCCTCCTCTCCCATCCCCTACTCTTTGGTAACCACTAGTCCATTGTCCATGTCCCTGAGTCTCTGTTTATTCTGTTAATTTGTTGCTTTTAGGTTTATATCCCACATATAAGTGATATCATGTGATTTTCAACTTTTTCTGTCTGGCTTATTTCGCTTAGCGTGATTATCTCGAGGTCCATCCAGGTTGATACAAATGGCAGTATTTCACCTCTTCTTATAGCTGAGTAATATTCCATTGTATATATGCACTACCGTTTCTTTAGCCAATCATCTATCGTAGGACACTTTGGTTGCTTCCATTTTCTGGCTACTGTGAATAATGCTGCTATGAACATCAGTGTGCAAATATCTTTTCTGATATGTATTTTCAAGTCTTTGGGGATAAATATCCAGTGGAGAGGTTGCTGGATCATATGGTAGATCAATTCTTAGTTTCTTGAGAAAACTTCATACTGTTTTTCATAGTGTCTGTACCAATTTGCAGTCCCATCAGCAATGTATGAGGGTTCCTTTTTCTCTGCATCCTCTCCAACATTTCTTATTACTTGTTCTGTTGATTATAGCTATTCTAACAGGTGTGAGATGGTATCTCATTGTGGTATTGATTTTCATTTCCCTAATAGCTAGTGATGTTGAGCATCTTTTCATATATTTATTGCCCATTACTATGTCCTCTAGAAAGAAATATCTGTTCAGATCCTCTGCTCATTTGTTGATCAGATCTTTTGTATTTTGTTGTTGTTGTTGTTGTTATTGAGTTGTACAAGTTCTTTGTATACTTTGGATATTAGGAACCTTATCAGAGGCAAGGCTTGTAAATATATGGTCCCATTCGGATGGTTGTCTCTTTACCTTGTTGACAGTTTCTTTTGCTGAGCAGAAGCTTTTTAGTTTGATGTAGTCTTATTCATTTATTTCGCTTTTCTTTCCCTTGCCTTTGAGGTGAAATTCATAAAATCCTCTTTAAGTCCCACGTCCTTGAGTTAAGTTCCTATGTTTTTCTCTATGCATTTTATTGTTTCAGGTCCTATATTCAGGTCTTAGAATCATTCCCCACCCCCACAGTTTTATTGAAATATGAAAGACAATTAGTTGCTTATATTTGCATTGTACAATTCAATCAGGTTTTTTCAATTATAATTGACATACATAATATATCAGTTTCAATTGTATAGCATAGTGATCAGAGATTCACATAACTCTCAAAGCATCATCACACTAAATCTCGTACCCCTCTTTCCTCTTACATATGCATTACAACATTATTAATTATCTTCCCCATGCTATACTGTACATGTCCATGTCTATTCTGCAAATATCCATTTGTACCTCTTAATCCTTTTGCCATTTTTTATCCCCCCAACCCTAATTCCATCTAGTAGCCCTAAAAATATTCTCTGTAACTATGAATTTATTTCTGCTTTTGTTTTTGTTGTTTATTTTGTTCTTTAGATTCCACATATATGTGAAATCATGCCATATTTTTCTTTCTCTATTTGACCCATTTCTTTCAGCACAGTACCTTCTAGGTCCATCAAGGCAATATGTTTTTCCATCCCCTTCCTTTTAGTCTGTGTGTGTCTTTTAATCTGAATTGAGTCTCTTGTAGGCAGCATGTGTAGGAGTCTTGTTTTCTTACCCATCCAGACACTCTATTTTTTTTGGTTGGAGCACTTAATTCTTTTCCATTCGAGGTACTTGTTGATAGGAATGTAGTTATTACCACTCTTTATTCCTGTTTTGGGTACTTATTTTCTCTTATTAAAGAAGTCCCTCCAACATTTCTTGTAATACTGGCTTGGTGCTGACAAATTTTCTTAGCTCATTTTTGTCTGAGAAGCTCTTTATCTGTCCTTCAACTTTAAATGATAGCTTTACTGGATAAAGCTATCTTTATACTCTTGGTTGCAGATCCTGGGTTTTCATCATGTCAAATATTTTGTGCCAAGTCTTTCTATCCTGCATAGTTTCTTTAGAGAATTCAGCTGCCAGTCTTATTGGTGCTCCCTTGTAAGTACCTAACTGCTTTTCTCTTGCTGCTTTTAAGATTCTTTCTTTGTATTTAACCTTTGGCATTTTAATTATGATATGTCTTGGCGTGGGCTTCTTTCGGTTCCTGTTTTTTTGAGACTCTCTGAGATTCCTGGGGTTTTATGTCTATTTCCTTCACCAGGTTAGAAAAGTTTTCCATCATTATTTCTTCAAATATCAATTCAACATTTTTTTTTTCAGTACCCATATGACATGGATATTTTACATTTAATAGTGTCCCATGGGCTCTTTAAATTATTATTATAGTCTTGGCTTCTGTTATTCAGTTTCATGACATCTCAGCTATGGCAGCAATGGATCCGCACTCTGGGAATGGGGAGGGTTCGACAGAGGAACAATGGATACCACCGGCACTTCTGTATGAAGCAAGTCTCACCTCCAGCCCTCACCCCAACTACTCAGTGACCACCTGTAAGTTCCTGGTGCTCCCGGAGAAGCCAACCTGGTGCTGGTGATCAGAGTGAACAGGTCTGTCACCGCAAAAGTCTGCTCACGCACATGGCTCCTTTAAGAGGTATCTACAGCTTCCACAACCTTTGCCTCACTCAGCCACTCGGACTGGGCAGACTCAGGTCCTAACCCTGTCCTACCTCATCCCATTGCAGGGCAATTTCTTATTTCTCTCCCTTGTTGTAGGATTTATTCATCTAGATCCCAGGCGATTTTCCTTGTTGTTTGCTCCTTGTTTCTGTCACAACATTGACTTGGCTGCCAAAGGGATTAATAGAGCCTCTATCATCATGCCATTTTTCCCCTGGACCTTGATCTAATTGGAGTTAATTTTAGTGTATGTGATTGACAGCAGTCTAGTTTCATTCTTTTGCATGTGGCTTTCCAGTTTCCCAGCACCATTTACTGAAGAGGCTTTCCTTTTTCTGTTGTGCTTTTGACTGCTTTGTCAAAAATTATTTGTCCATATAAATGGTAGTTTACTTCTGGACTCTCAATTCTGTTCCATTAGTCTGTGTATCTCTTTTTCTGCCAATACCATGCTGCTTTGATGACTGTTGCTTTGTAGTATAAATTGATTGCAGTCAATTTATATTTGTTCTTTTTTTTTCAGGATTGCTTTGACTATTCAGGCTCTTTTATGATTTCATACAAATCTGATGATTTCTTGTTCTGTTTCTTTAAATAATTCAATTGAAATTTTGATGGGGATTGCATTAAATTTGTATAATGCTTGAGGTATTAAAGTCATATTAGCTATATTAATTCTTCCAATCCATAAACACAAAATATCTTTCTGTTTCTTTGTGTCTTCTTCATTTTTTAAAAATAATGTCTTGTAGTTTGTGTGTATAGGTCCTTCACATGTTTTGTTATGTTTAGTTCTAAATATATTATTTTGTTATTGCAATTGCAAAAGAACTTTCAAAATATTTTCCTAAAAATTCACTATTAAAGTATAGGCATACTATAGATTGTTGAACGTTGATTTTGTACAGTGAAAATTTACTGTATTTCTTTATTATTTCCAGTAATTTTTAATTGTCTTTAAGTTTTTGTTTGTTTGTTTGTTTTATATAGAGGATCATGTCATCTGCAAAAAGTGATAATCTGACTTCTTCATTCTCTATTCGAATGCCTTTTATTTCTTTCTCTTGCCCGATTGCTCTAGTAAGACTTCCAAAACTCTATTGAATTACAGTGATGATAGCAGACAAACTTGTCTAATTCCTGATGTAAGAGGAAACGTTTTTAATTTTTTAGCATTACATATGATGTTAGTTAAGGGTTTTTTTTTTTTCTACATTGCCTTTGTTATGTTGAGATACTTTCCTTCTCTATCCATTTCAATAAGTATTTTAATCAAAAATAGATGTTATATCTTATCTTTCTGCACCTATTGATATGATCATATTATTTTTGTTCTTTATTTTGTTTATGTGGTGTATCATATTGTTTGTTTTCCATATGTTAAACCATCCTTGTGCCCTTGAGATGAAGCCCACTTAATCCTGGTGTATAATCTTTTAAATGTGCAGTCGTATTCGATTTGCTAGTATTTTGTTTGGGATTTTTTTGCATCTGTATATATAAAAATTGCTAGTCTATAGTTTTTTTTTCTGTGTGTGTGTACACGTGTGTGTGTGTGTGTGTACACGTGTGTGTGTGTGTGTGTTATCTTTACCAGATTTTGTTGTCAGGGTAATGTAGGCCTCATAAAAAGACTTAGGAAGTATTGCCTTTTTTTCTAGTTTTTGAAATATTTTGAGAACAGGTATTAAATCTTTTTTGAATGTTTGGTACAATTTACTGGTGAAGGTATCTGGTCCTGGATTTCTACTTTTTGGCAGGATTTTGATGATTGTTTTAATTTCCATGCTGTTGATCAGTCTATTTAGGTTTTCCAGTTCTTCATGTTTCAGTCTAGGAAAGTTGTATATTTTTAAGAACTTGTCCAATTCTTCTAGGTTATGGAATTTGATGGCATATAATCTTTCATAGTATCCTTGTACTACCATTTGTATTTTGGAGATATCTGTCGTAACATTTCCTCTTTCATTTCTGATTTGGTTTGTCTCCTTTTCCTATTTTCCTTACTGAGTCTAGCCAGGGGGTTGTCAATTTTATTATACTTCTCAAAGAACCAGCTCTTTGTTGCATTATTTTTTTCTATTGTCTTTTTGTTCTCAATTTTATTTAATTCCGCTCTAATTTTGATTATTTTCTTCTGTTTGATGACTTCGATCTTCATATTTTCTTCTGGTTTTTTAAGATGGAAAGTTTTTTTCAAATAAATTTATATATTTAAATAAGTTTCAAGTATACAGTACATTGGTTAGACATTTATAAGGTTCATAAAATGATCCCCCCAATTGTTCCTTCCCTCCCCTGGCCCTACACTTAGCCATCATATTAATGCTAACTACATTCCCTCTTCCATGCTCCCCATGCCCCCAAATTTTGATATGTTGCACTTTCATTCTTGTTTGTTTCCATGTATCTCGTGATCTCTCCTTTTATTTCTTTATGACCTCATTTATTTAGTAGCATTTTGTTTAATCTCCACATATTCCTTCTTTCTTTTTGCAGTCGATCTCTAGTTTCGAAGCATAATGGTCAGAGAATATGGTTCGTATGATTTCAATCTTCTTAAATTTGTTGAAGCTTGTTTTGTGTCCCAGTATGTGGTCCATCCTTGATAATGGTCCATGTGCACTAGAGAAGAATGTATAATCTGATTGGTATAATGTATTATTTAAGGTTGATATTTTCTTAATGATTTTCTGTTTGGATGATATAGCCATCTCTGACTGTGGGGTATTTAGATCCCCTACTATAATGGTGTTTATATCAGTTTCTCCCTTTAGTTCTGGTAGTAGTTGCTTTATATATTTTGTTGCTCCCTGGTTGTGAACATAAATGTTAGTAAGTGTTATGTCTTCTTGATCTATGGTCCCCTTTATCATTATGAAGTGTCCATCATTGTCTCAATTTTTTTTTATCTTGAAGTTTATTTCATTAGAGATAATTATAGATATATCCATTTTTCTCTAAATGTTATTTGCTTGGAATATTATTTTCTACCCTTTCACTTTGAGATGATATTTGGCCTTGCAGCTGAGATGTGTCTCTTTAAGGCAGCATGAGGTTGAGTTTTGTTTTTGATACAATCGGCTACTCTGTGCCTTTTTATTAGTGAGTTCAGTCTATTTACATTTAGAATGATTATTGAAATATGTTGTTTTCCCATAGTCATGTTATCTTTTTTTTTTTTTCTGGTGGCTCAATACCACTGGTACTGGCTGCAGTGTATGTTTCAGTACTAGTTGCACAAATTCTCCTGGGGCTTGGTGGTAGCTCAGGGAGGATACAGGGAGGGGAAATGGCACCCTCTGGGATGTTAGGGGTGCAGCCAGGCTTTGTGACTTAGCCTCACACTTGGCAATGGTGGTTGCTAAGACAAAGCTGTCACCTCTGTACACTCAGTCTCTGCCCTGCTCTCTGCCCTCAACACTGGGTTCTACTGCGTGAAATATGCCGATCACTAAGGCAGGACTGTTTGGGGTTTCAAAGGGCCAAGAAACTGCTGCAAAATTCTTTCCTCCACCTCATCCTGTAGGGAGCTCTGGATGCCTATCACAGCTTTTTCATTCCTCCTCCTAATCTGCCTCGCTGACTTGCCTAATTAGCCCACCTTTGAATAATCTGATGCCTAGATCTCTCGGATGTGCTTGCTTGCAGATTGGGTGTTATTTGTTGGGATATAGGCATTCAGATGTTGTAATTTCAAGGGGAGAGATCAGAGGAGATCCCTTACGTTGCCATGCTTCTGATGTCACTCTCATATAGACTCTCTAAGCTCTGCTTTGGTAGAACTTTTTATAATGAATTTTCAGATTGAACTTTTAATAGCCTTTCAAGGCTAAGAAACCAAATATTTATTTAGATTGGGTTAATTCCTGTCTTCACAAGGTTCTCTAAATATCCTGAGGTTCCTGAATTTGCAATGAGTGATCTTTTTTACTCCCCTGGTAAGGCTACTGGGAACCCTGAAAGCAAGATACTAGGCCAATTTTTCCAAGGGAGCTTTATTGGCTTCCATAAAGTCAACTTCAGTTTCTTAAAACTATGTGGTCATATCTGAGTCTATGCATGTCTCTACAAATCATGACATTGCAGTCAAATCCTTGATAATATAGCCAATGTTTCCTGTTGTGTCCTATTATAAGGAGAACATTCTTAGTGTACTTACGTAAATTCCTATATTGCCATGAAAATAAACATGTTCAAACATTACGTTTCCAAAATCTGGAGGGATCAAGTAGACAGAAAAAAAATTGGTTTATTTGCTTATAGAGGTACAATTTATTAAACTGCTATAAATTATAGGTGCTTAAGAGAAGTTTTTTCTTTTAGATCTGCAAAACAAAAATGAAAGAACCAGTAACAGTTCAAATAAAGTCATAAAAATTGTAATCATTTTATTCATTTAATTGTTTCATGTCATTGATTGTTTTAAAAAATAATTTATTTGCCAATTAGAGTTGACATGCAATATTATATTAGTTTCAGGTGTACAACATAGTGAGTAGACATTTATGTAACTTATGAAGTGATCACCCCTGTAAAGCTAGTACCCATTGACACCATACATAATTATTATAGTTCTACTGACCATATTCCCCATGCTATAGTCATTATCCTAATGACTATTTTTAACTACCAATGTGTACCTCTTAATCCCCTCCTGCCTTCAGTCATCTGCCCCTCCTTTACACATCTCTCCCTTCTCTCACCTATCTGGAAACCATCAAAATGCTCTCTGTATCAATAAGCTTGTTTCTATTTTGTTTGTTCATTTATCCTGTTTTCTAGAGTACACATACAAGTGAAATCAGATGACATTTGTCTTTCTCCCACTTATTCTACTCAGCTCAATATCCTCTAGGTCCATTCATGATTTTGCAGATGGTAAGATTTCATTCTTTTTTTATGGCTGAGTAATATTTTATTTTATAAATGTACCACTTCTCTTTTATCCATTTATCCATTGATGGACACCCAGCTGCCTCCATATCTTGGCTATTGTAAATAATGCTTCAATGAGCACATGGATGCACATTTTCCCTTGAAGTAGTGTACTGGGTTTCTTCAGATAAACACCAAGAAGTGGAACTACTGGGTCCTTCTTTGTCTTTTGTTCTAGCTTTTGAGGTATCTCTTTTCATTTCTTTAATTTTGGTCTGTGTGTCTTGTTTTCTTATCTATTTAACTACTCTCTATCTTTTGATTGGAACATTTAATCCATTTTCATTTAAAGTAGTTGTTGATAGATATGTAGTTTTTGCTATTTTATTATTCACATTTTTCTGTTGCCCCTGGAGGCACGTGTAATAGGCCACACTATAGCTGGCTTTTTCTAATTATTCATGCACAAGATTAATTTAGAACTATAATAAGATCCTCATTTTAACCATCTTAGTATTAGTGGAAGATTGATAGTGAGAGCCTGCCAGATACCACCTGAACCATGACTCTTTATAAGTCATAGACTTCTCTTGGACCATCTATCTCAGGGTGAACCCATTCCAGGTTGCCCTACCCTTCTCCCCAGGGTTTCCAATGGCTCCCCTATAATTGGGCGTATTAACACACTGGATGCCTTACAGCACTCATACCCACCATTCCCAATTTGAAGATCTGAACAACTATGATCACTCCTTTGGGTATTTCAGTTTGGGATGCAAGTGTCCTCTCATATTTGGAGCTAAAGAGAGTTTAGTCTCTCATTTAACCAGCAATGATTTTGTTCAAACTTTCAGTAAACAATCCAATTAAAAAGCCAAAATTAAAAGCACCATCCCCATCCGCCCCCTTTTTTTTTTTTTTGCTTTTTTTTGAGTATCTCAGTACTTATTCACATCGAGGATTTTCTAAGAACAGCTCAAATAAAGATATGGCTTGCTACGTAAAGCAAGCAGGCCTGAAATTCTGAGAGAAACTCACCCAAGTTCACCCAGTGTGAAGCAGGGAGGCAGTGAAACACAATGGGCTCTTGCTTGAACTTAGCATTAGGTCTGGGTCCATGCGGTAGTCCTGGATAGGCTTCAAAATTATGCTGACTATCTCAAGTAATGTCAATGTAAAAAGTCTAAACCTGTAGAGAATATGAGTTTATTTAAGCCCAACTGACAACATATGCTAAGGAGCAAGATCTCACATACGTCCACAAATTCAATATATTTTATATATATAGTGTTATTTGTTTTTTTCTACAGTGGCTTTGTCAAATTTTATCTGTCAAATAATTTGCCTATTTTATATAGGTTTTCATTTTGGTTAAAATTTATATAATTTATGAAATGATCCCACTGATTACTCTAGCACCCATCTGGCATTATATATGATCATTACAATAGTATTGACTATATAGCCTATGATGTATTTCACATCCCCATGACTGTTTTGTAACTAGTAATTTGTACTTCATCTTTTTCTCTTTTTTACCCTCCCCCCCACCAATTTTCCTTTTGTCTGACAATCAATGATTAGTTCTCTGTATCTGTGAGTCTCTTTTCATTCTATTTGTTTGTTTATTTTATTCCTTAGATTCCACATATAAATAAAATATACGGTATTTGTCTTTCTCTGTTTGACTTATTTCACTCAGCATAGTACACTCTAGATCCATTTATGTCATTGAAAATGGTAAGATTTCATTTTTTATGTCTGAGTAATATTCCATTGTATATATGTACCACTTTTTCTTTATCCAGTTGTCTATTGATTGACACTTAGCTTGCTTCTGTATCTTGGCTACTGTAAATAGTGCTGCAGTGAACACAGGGGTGCATAGATTTTTACAAATTAGTGTTTGTTTGTTTGTTTGTTTGTTTTTTCATATAAATTCCCAGAAGTGCAATTGCTGGGTCATAATGTAATTATATTTTTAATGTTTGAGGAACCTCCAAACTGTTTTCTATAGTGGCTGTACTAATTTGCAATCCCACCAAAAGTGCACGAAGGTATCCCTTTCTCCACATCCTCACCAACACATGTTGTTTTTGATATATTGATGATGGTCATTCTGACAGGTGTGAGATGATATCTCATTGTGCTTTTAATTTGCATTTCTCTGATGATTAATGATGCTAAGCATCTTTTCATATGCCTATTGGCCATTTTTGTTTTCTCTTTTGAGAAATACCTATTCAGTCTTCTGCTCATTATTTAATTGAATTTTTTTGTTGTTGTTGAGATGTAGAAGTTCTTTATAAATTTTGGATATTATCTCCTTATCAAAAGCATTATTGGCAAATATCTCCTAAAATTTAGTAGGTTGTCTTTTCCTTTTTGTTGATGTTTTCCTTTGTTGTACAAAACCTTTTCAGTTTTATGTAGCTCCATTTATTTATTTTTCTCTTTTGTTTCCTTTGCTCAAGGAGATATATCAGAAAAAATATTACTAAGAGCACTATTGGAGAGTTTACTGCCTATGTTTTCTTCCAGGAGTTTTATGGTTTTGGTTTTACATTTAAGTCTTGAATTCATTTTGAGTTCTTTGCTGTTTTATAATAGTTAAAAAGTGAATCCAGTTTTTTTTTTTTTTTTTTTTTTTTGCATGGATCTCTCCAGTTTACCCAACACCATTTATTGAAGAAACTGTCTTTACACCATTGTATATTCTTGTCTCCTTTGTTGTTGATTAAATGACAATTTCTAGTCTCTCTATTCTGTTTTATTGATCTATGTGTTTGTTTTTATGCTAGTACCATGCTTTTTTGATTAAGACAGTTGTGTCATACTGTTCGATATTAGGTATTGTGATAGCTCCAACATTATTTTTTTTCATGATCGCCATGGTTATTTGGAATCTTTTATGGTTCCATATAATTATTTAAATTATTTGTTCTACTTCTCTGAAAAGTTCCATTGGTATTTTGATAGGGATTTCATTGAATCTATAGATTGCTTTGAGTAGTACGGACATTTTAATAATGTTGTTTCTTTCTATCCATAAGCACAGTGTATGCTTCCATTTATTTGTATTGTCTTCAATTTCTTTTTTTCAATGACTTATAATTTTCCAAGAACAGGTGTTTTAGCTCTTGGATAAATTGATTCTTAGGTAATGTATTATTTGTGATGCAACAGCAAATAGGATTGTTTTTTAAATTTCTCTTTCTGATAGTTCATCATTGATGTATAAAAATGCAACTGACTTCTGAATATTAATTTTGTCTCCTGCTACTTTACTCAATTTATCAGATCTAACAGTTTTTTGGTAGACTTGTTAGGGTTCTCAATATATAATAACGTGTTATCTGCATGTAATGACAGTTTTACTTTTTACTTCTTTCTTTCCAATTTGGATGCCTTTTTTTTTTCTCTTGTCAGATAGCTGTAGCTAGGACCTCCAATACTATGTTGAATAAAAGTGGTGAAGGTGGACATCCTTGCTTTGTTCATGATCTTAAGGAAAACATTTTACCTTTTCATATTGAGTAGGATGTTAGCTATGGGTTTGTCATGTATATCTTTTACTATGTTGAGGTATGTTCACTCTAGTCCCATTTTGATGAGAGTTTTTATCATGAACAGGTGCTGGATTCTCTGTATCTATTGATATGATCATATGATTTTTATCTTTCAATTTGTTAATATAGTATATCACATTATTTAATTTGCCAATATTAAACACACCTTGCATCCCAGGCATAAATTCAAATTGATCACAGGGTATTATCTTTTAAATGCATTGCAGAATTTGGTTTTCTAATATTTTTTGAGAATTTTTGCATTTATATTAATAAGGGATCTAAGCCTATAATTTTTTTTTTTTGTAATTTCTTTGCCTGTTTTTGGATTTAGGATAATGATGGCTTCGTATAATGAGCTTGGGATACTTACTTCTTAATTTTTATTGAATAGCTTAAGAATAGGTGCTAATTCTTTGAATGTTTGTTAAAATTTACTTGTGAAGTCATTCAGTTCAGAACTTTTGATTTTTGGAAGTTATTTGATTACTGATTTGATTTTGTTGGTGGTAAATGGTTGCTTCAGATTTTCTGTTTCTTCTTGACTCAGGCTTCAGAGATCATATGTTTCTAGCAATGTATCGATTTCTTCCGGGTTGTCCAATTTGTTGGCATACAATTGCTTGTAGCATTTTCATATAATCCTTTGTGTTTCTGTGTAGTCCGTTGTTTCTTCTCATATTTAATTTATAATTTTACTTGTTTAGGTTACCTCTCTCTTTTTTTCTTTTTCTTGTTGAGTCTGGTTAAAAGTTTTGTTTATGCATCCAAAGAATCAGCTCTTGGTTTCATCAATCTTTTGTTTTGTTTTTCTTGACCCTATTTTCTTATTTTCACTCAGATTTTTATTATTTCCTTTTTTCTACTTACTTTGGGTTTTGTTTGTTGTTTTCTAGTTCTTTTAAATGTAAAGATTGATTGTTTATTTGAGGTGTTTCTTGTTTCATTATGTAGGCCTGTATCATCATGAATTTTTTCTTAGGACTGCTTTCACTATGTCCCATAGATTCTTAGTCTTTGTGTTTTTATTTTCATTTATCTATAGTTATCTTTTTTATTTTATTTTTTAAATTAATTTATTTTTGGTGATATTGATTAATGAATTTGAGTAAGTTTCAGGAGTACAATTTAACAGTAAGGTATATATATATATATATCATGAATATATGGTATATATGTATATATGGTATATATATATGCATTGAGTGTTCTCTTCCCATAGTTCTTTTTGTCACAACATATTTGACTCCTTTTACCTCATCTACTTGCTTACGCCCACCTCACCACCTACCTCTGGTAACCACCAGTGTATTGTCCATGTCCATGAGTCTCTGTTTGTTTATCCTATTAATTTGTTGCTTTTAGATTTATATCCCACGTGTAAGTGATATCATGTGGTTTTCAACTTTTTCCGTCTGGCTTATTTTGCATAGCATGATTATCTTGAGGTCCATCCATGTTGTCGCAAAAGTCATTATTTCATTTCTTCTTATGGCTGAGTAATATTCCATTGTATATATGTACCACCGCTTCTTTAGCCAATCATCTATCATAGGACACTTTGGTTGCTTCCATGTCTGGCTGCCATGAATGATGCTGCTATGAATATTGGTGTGCATATACCTTTTCAGATATGGATTTTCAAGCCTTTGGGGTAAATATCCAGTAGAGTGATTGCTGGATCATATGGTAGATCAATTCTTAGTTTTTTGAGGAACCTCCATACTGTTTGCTATAGTGGTTGTACCAATTTGCAGTCCTACCAGCAGTGTATGAGAGTTCCTTTTTCTCTGCTTCCTCTCCAACATTTGTTATTATTTCTCCTGCTGATAACAGCTAGTCTAACAGGTGTGAGATGATATCTCATTGTGGTTTTGATTTGCATTTATCTAATAGATAGTGATGATGAGAATCTTTTCATATGTTTGTTGGTCATTTGTATGTCTTCTTGGGAGAAATGTCTCTTCAGGTCCTATGTCCACTTTTTGATTGGATTGTTTTTCTGTTGTTATTGAGTCATATGGGTTCTTTGTATATTTTGGGTATTAGTCCCTTATCAGAAGCATTGCTTGCAAATATATGTTCCCATTCAGATGGTTGTCTCTTTACCTTGTTGACAATTTCTTTTGCTGAGCAGAAGCCTTTTGGTTTGAAGTAGTCCATTCATTTATTTTTGCTTTTACATTCCTTGCCTTTAAGGTCAAATTCATAAAATCCTCTTTAACTACAATGTCCATGAGTTTAGTTCCTATGTTCTCTTCTATGCATTTTATTGTTTCAGGTCTTATGTTCAGGTCCTTAATCCATTTTGAGTTAATTTTGGTGTATGGTGATAGGCAACGGTCTAGTTTCATTCTTTTGCAGGTGGCTTTTCAGTTTTCCCAACACTGTTTATTGAAGAGGCTTTCCTTTCTTCAATGTATAATTTTGGGTTTTTGTTGAAAATTATTTGCCCATATATACATGGGATTACTTCTGGACACTCGATTCTGTTCCACTGGTCTTTGAGTCAGTTTTTCTTCCAATAACATGCCATTTTGCTTACTGTTGCTTTGTAGTATAATTTGAAGTTGGTCAAAGTGATGCTTCCAGCCTCGTTCTTTTTTCTCAGGATGGCTTTGGCAATTTGGGGTCTTTTGTGCTTCCATACAAATCTGATGATTTTTTGTTCTATTTCTTTAGAAAATGCCAATGAGATTTTGATAGTAATTGCATTAAATCTGCATAATGCTTTAGGTAATATGGTCATTTTAACTATGTTGATTTTTCCAATCCAATATCTTTCTATGTCTTTGTACCTTCTTCAATTTCTTTTAATAGGGTCTTAGAGTTTTCATTATATAGGTCCTTCACATGTTTCATTAAATTTATTCCTAGGTATTTTATTCTTTATGTTGAAATTGCAAAATGAATTATTTTTTTCCGCTTTTTTTTCCTGACACTTCATTATTAGAATATAAGAACACTATTTATTTTTGAACGCTGATTTTGTATTCAAAAACTTTATTGTATTTGCTTATTGTTTCTAGTAGTGTTCTTGTGGTGTATTTAAGGTTTTCTATACAGAGAATCATGTCATCCGCAAATCGTGACACATTGACTTCTTCATTTCCTATTTGAGTGCCTTTTATATCTTTCTCTTGCTTGATTGCACTCGCTAGGACCTCCAATGTTATATTGGAAAACAATGGCAATAGTGGACAGCCTTTTCTTGTTCCTAATCTTAGAAGGAAGGACTTTGTTTTTTCATCATTAAGTATAATATTGGCTGAGGGTTTGTCATAGATGGTCTTTATTATGTTAAAGTACGTTCCTTCTATACCGATTTTCTTAAGCGTTTTGATCATAAATGGATACTATATCTTGTAGAAGGCTTTTTCTGCATCTATTGATATGATCAAATGATTCTCATTTTTTAATTTGTTTATGCGGTATATCACATTAATTGATTAGTGTATGTTGAACCATCCCTGCGCCCCTGGGATGAAGCCCACTTGATTGTAGGGTATAACCTTTTTAATATGTTGCTGTATTTGTTTTGCTCGTATCTTATTTAGGATTTTTGCATCTGTGTTCATGAAAGATATTGGTCTGTAGTTTTTTTTTAATTTTTGTGTTATCTTTACCGGATTTAGTATCAGAGTAGTATTGGCCTAATAAAATGAGTTAGGAAGCATTACCATTTCTTTGATTATTTTGGAAGATTTTGAGGATAATTTGTATTAAATCTTCTTTGAATGCTTGGTAAAATTTATGGGTGAAGTCATCTGGGCCTGGACTTTGACTTTTTGTCAGGTTTTTGATTGTTGTTTCAATTTCCATACTGCTGATCAATCTATTTAGATTTTCCTGTTCTTCTTGATTCAGTCTAGGAAGGTTGTATCTTCCTAAATACTTGTCCATTTCTTCTAGGTTATTAATTTTTTTGTTATAAAATTTTTCTTAGAATTCTTGTATGATCCTTCGTATTTCTTCGGTGTCTCTCATAATTTCTCCTGTTTCATTCCAGATTTTGTTTATTTCTGTCCTTTCTCCCTTTTTTTTTTTTAAGTGAGTCTAGCCAGGAGTTTGTCAATTATATTACTCTCCTCAAAGAACTAGCTTTCTTGCATTTATTTTTTTCTATTTTTTTTGTTTGTTTTTGGTTTCAATTTTATTCAGTTTTGCTTTAATTTTGATTATTTCTTTCCTTTTGCTGATTTTAGGCTTAATTTATTCTTCTTTTTCTAGTTTTTTAAGATTAAGCATTAGGTTGTTCATTTGGGCTCATTCTTGTTTTTGGCAATAGGCCTATAATGATATGAACTTTCATCTTATTTCTGCTTATGCTCTGTCCCAAATGTTTAGATATGTTGTACTATCATTATCATTCATTCTTATAAATCTTTTGACCTCCCTATTTATTACTTCTTTGACCCAGTTATTCTTCAGTAGTATGTTGTTTAATCTCCATGTATTTGTTCTTTCCTCTTTTTACGGTTGATCTCCAGCCTCAAAGCATTAGGATGAGAAGATACGATTGGTATTATTTCAACCTTATATTTGTTGAGGCTATCTCTGTGACCCAGTATGTGGTCAATCCTTGAGAATGTTCTATGTGCATTAGAGAAGAATGTATAAGCAGCTATTTTGGGATGAATGGCTCTGTAAATGTCAATTATATCCAGTTGGTCAAATGTGTCATTTAAGGATGATAGTTCCTTTATGATTTTCTGTTTGGATGATCTGTTCATATCTGACAGTGGGGTTTTTAAGTTCCCTACAACAATAGTGTTTTGTCCTGTTTCTCCTTTTAGTTCTATTAGTAATTGCTTTATATATTTTTGGGCTCCCTGACAGAGAGCCTAGACATTAAGAGATTTAAAATCTTCTTGGTGTATGATTCCTTTTATCATTACGAGATGTCCCTCAGTATCTTCCTTTACCATTTTTATTTTGAAGTCTATTTCATCCTATATTAGTACTGTTACTCCCGCTTTTCTCTGAATACCATTTGCTTGAAATATCATTTTCCACCCTTTCATTTTGAGTCTATATTTGTCTTGGAACTGAGATGTGTCTCCTGGAAGCAGCATATGGCTGGGTTTTGTTTTTTAATTCTGCAACTCTGTGCCTTTTTTTTTTTTTTTTTTTGTTGTGAGTTCAGTCCATTTACACTTAGGGTAATTATTGAAATATGAAGTTTTCCTATAACCATTTCATCTTTTGCTTGCTGGTAGATCAGTATTTCTATTGTTTCCTTTTTATTTGCATCTATTTTCTTTATTTTTGCAGGGGAGAGGGGGTTGTGGATTTCCCCTCTGTTTCTTTTTGTTTTATGTTATATACTTCAGTTCTGAATCTTTGGCATGTGGGTACCTTGTGTGTGTATGCCTTGTCTCCATTCCCCTTTCTAGATCTGAATCTTTGAATTGACCTCTTCTCGTTCATTGTCTCAATTTGTTCCTATGTATGCTGAATGTTCATTACCATCTTTCAATAGCAAATCTCTTTTTTATTGTTTAAGCTTATAATGCCCTGTTCTTAGTAAGAGTTGCACTCCTCTGCTTCTATCTGCCTGTTAGTCACCTTACTCATAATTATGTTTTGTTGTTGTTGTTGTTGTTGTTATTTTGTTTTAGGTGAGCTCATCCCTTTTTAGCATTTCCTGTATACTGGCTTCATAGTGGAGAATTCTCTCAATTTTTGTATGTCTGGAAAAATATTTATTTCTCTTTCATTTATAAAGGAGAGTGTTGCTAGATACATTATTCTTTGCTGGTAGATTTTTTTCATTTAATAGTTTGAATATTTGTTTCCTCCTCTTTCTGCCTCATAAGTTCTGTGCTGAGAAATCCGACAGAAATCTAATGGGTTTTACTTTATAGGTTACCATCTTCTTTTCCCTGGGTGCCCTGAGAATTCTTTCTTTGTCATTGATTTTTGATAATTTTAATACAATGTGTCTCGGAGAAGGCCTTTTTGGGTTGAGTTAATTGGTTGTACTGTTGACTTCTTGTATTGCAAGCTCTAGCTCTTTCCTTAGATTTGGGGAAATTCTCATCAACTATTTGTCTAAAAATGCTTTCTAATCCCTGCTCCTTTTCCTCCCCTTCGAGAATGTCCAGTATTCTTATGTTTCTTCTCCTGATAGTATCAGCTAGTTCTTGTATTTCTCTTTCATTATTTTTCATTCTTCAGTTTCTGTCTTCTACTTTTGATTTTTTCCTAGATTTCTGTGTTAAATATCACTGATTCTCTTTTTCCATTTGGTTGACTCTATTTCCCAAGCTTGCTTTTTCATTTTTCATCTCTTTCAGAGTGTTGTTCATCTCTAAAAGTTCAGTTTGGTTCTTTTTATTGGTTTCCATCTCCTTGCTCATCTAGTTGTTTTTCAGTTCTTGAAATTGTTGATATGAATTGTTTGGGATCTCATTGTGTTTTTTCAGAAGCACCATCCTGAATTCTCTGCCATTTAAGTTACGTATTTCTATGTCTTTAAGCTTATTTTCTGAAGATTTTTCCTCTTTCTCTTTCTTTTCTCTTTAGCTGCCTTGTCACTTTGGTTGTTCATAGTGTTTAATGGACTATTTCTCCACTTGGGCATTAATGGAAGTGTATTCTGGTTTTATTCCAAAGATTTATTATGTAAAGATCTTTCTCTAGCCTTTTGCAAAGAAGGTGTTTTTTTTTTTTAGTTTCCTCTGAGCCTCTTGGACCCCTGCTTTATATAAAGACTTAATAATGCCTTTTTTTTCTTATAAATATTCAGTCGTGCTCGCTACCCTCTGTCTTAGTCTTTTTCAGTGTTACGAATAGTTTCGGTAACATCGACTCAGATTCCTCTGGAGCTCTGCGGTGTTCGGTCTTGGAGGATATGGAGGGAGTGGCCTTCTGGGTTAGGGAATTGAGGCGGTGGCTCAGCCCTGTGTTTTGCATCCAGGGCTGGTAATAATCAACCATTGCTTCTCTGCAGTTCCCACTTCTTTGCCTTCTGCCCTGAACCCTGGGCACTGCCACTGTGTGTAGCTCACAGCTCTCTCAGGCAGGGCTATTCAGGGAACCCACCACCCTTCTCCCCTCACTTCCCTCCCCCGATTCCTGCAGAAGGCTCTGGCTGCAAAAGTCTTCTTTGTTTCTCCCAGTCTACACCTTACAGCTCCTGGGCTTCTGACCTTTGGTAGCTTCCCAACAGTAGATCCCATGCTCAGACGTGCTGGTGTGCAGTTTTGTTGTTGTTGTTGTAAAGTTTTAGATGTTCATCTTGTTGTTATTTCAAGGGGAGAGATCTGGGGACATCTCTCACTCCACCATATTTCTAACGTCACTCCCTCGTTACTTTTGATTTCATTCTTGATCTTATTGTTAACCCATTCATTGTCTCTCTTTTTATTTTTTTCTCCTGTAATTTACATCTAGTTTCATACCATTGTGTTTGGAAAATATACTTGATATGACTTCAATTTTGTTGAATTTATCGAGACTTTTTTATGGCCTATTATGTGGTCAGTCTGAAAAATGTTCTATGTGTGCTTGAGAACAATGTACATTTTGCTGCTTGAGGATGAAATGTTATAAAAATATCAATTAAAATTTTCTGATCTAGTATGTCATTTAAATCCCCTGTTTTCTTGTTTATTTTCTGTCTGGAAGATGTATCCATTGACAGCCTTTGTGAAGAGCTCCTGTGCAGGCCAAGGTCAACCATTGCCTTTGATTGCTCAGGGTAACCTAGTAGAAGCTAGAAAGTGGTATTCAGGAGGTCACCACCTGTGCTATACCTGGTGGCAAATGGGAGAGATCACTCTGTGAATCATGTCTGGTTGTTCCCAGTACTGGGCCTTGGCATCTTAGCAAAATGCCCAGGTCACCCCAAGTCTTGAGACTGCCTGCTAGCTGCCCGGAGGCTTAGCAGCTGGAAGAATCTTCAGGTGGTACATGATTTGGGTGGGACAAGGACCCAGAGAATCACCAAAGTAAAGTGAGTAGATTTTCCTGGCCAATGTAGTTTAGTTTTCATGCCAGTGCTAAGCCTGTGGCAATCCACTAGAGTCTCTGATCTCATCAAGTCCAGCCACTGCTCATCTTGGGCCCGCAGACTCTCTCCATTCATTCAAGAGATACTGAAGCTCGGGCCAGTGCTGCTTTCCCACCACTAAAAGTCTATCCTTGGTTGCACGGTCTGAGAGTGGGCCACGTAAGCTGATGGATTTTGATTGCTGAAGAATGTGCTGCCCACAGAAAGTGAAAGGTAGTTGTTGCTAGGCAAGGAGCTGCCATGGGTAATTTGTGGGTTGACTAGTGCAGGGTCTCAGGGAGACATGAGGCAGAGTGAGCTGATTTTACCAAGTCAATGCGGATTTAGATGACCATGTGGAGGGAGAGTTCAACAAAGGCAAGATGGTGCCTGTCTGTAAACTGCCCCAGAAGAGGACTTTACAATGGAACAATGTCAGTTGTCCCTCTGGCCATTGTCTGATGCTACACAACATAGTCTTTCCTTGTATATCTTTTGCACTTCCCAAGCTGCTGACACTTTGCTGAATCCCAGAGTGAATGTGTGAGCGAATGAGTCTGTGCATGGACCCTTTAAGGAAAACATCTAGATTTTCAGGTTTCTTCCATCTCACCTGGATGGTCAGAATCCCCACTGAGTTTTACAATCAGATTTTATGGGAACTTTTCTTCACAGCACGGGAACCCTGTGCTGGGGAGCCCCTGTGTGGGGCTAAGGGTCCCTTGCTCCTTCAAGAAAATCTCTGCGGCTATGCTCTCCCTCCTAGTTCTCAACCAGCATATGTGGGTGTAGGCCAGCTCATTTTGCATCTCCACCTCCTCTACCAGTCTTGGTGTGGTTTTTTCTTTATATTTTCAGTTGTATGCGATATGTTCATCTAGTCTTCAGGTGATTCTCCAAGTTGATTGTTTTAAAATTTGGTCGTAATTTTAATGTGTTCATGGAAGGAGGCAAACATTGTGTTTACCTAGCCCGCCATCTTGATGTCCCTCTTATATTTTTATTATCTCTAGAATTTACAGTGATATTTTCTTTTTATTCTGGTATTAACAAGTTATGTCTTCTATATTTTTTCTCTGATTAGTTTTGCTATAGGTTAATCAAATTCATTTATCTTCTTAAAATGTAACTTTTATTTCATTGATTTTCTATATCTTTTCTCTGTTTTCCATTTTATTGGTTTTTACACTGATCCTTATTCTTTTCTACTATTTACTTTCCATTTAATTTGGCTTTCTCTTTCTAGTATAAGGTCAGAACTTTACATATTTTTTAATTTAAATATTAAAAAATTATCTTTCAGGTTAATGGTGTAGACATCTAACATTTCATCATTAAAAAAATCTTACTACTTTGTGAGCATGATTCCAACTTGTTTGATTTTTCATCTCACCTCGCAGAATCCTACAAATTTGTCTGAATTTCTCTGGCAACTTTATTGTTTATAGTGGTTCAGATCTAACGAGACCATTCTGATAATTCAAACTAGGAAGGTAATTTTTTTTATCTTTTCCTCAATATTTTTATGGAATTCTTTCTTTATTCTTCACATTTTAGATATATAACATATTAACATAATTACATGACTCTGTTTGTACTTAGTAAGAAATTAGCTGAAGGAAACTGGACTTTGAGGGTAAACACACAATAGAATATACAGATGTCAAATGATAATGTACATCTGAAAATTATATAATTGTACTAACCAATGTTACCCCAATAAACTTAATTTTAAAAAAAGGAAAAAAAAAACAGAAATTAGTTGGTAGTTTTCATAATTGTTTTTGAAAATGGGACTTTCACCTGTGAATATAAAACGTTATATTAATATATTGTTAATCAGCAAAATATATTTTTTTCTTTGGGACTTAGCGAAAATAATGTTTCTTTTAATAAAGCTGTTTGAATAAATTTGTATATGATTTCTGGAAACTAAATGTTTTTGTTTTGTTTTTGTTTTTGTTTTTTAGTATTAGCATGTAAATTGCAGCAACTTTCTGAAGTATGTCTCCATTCCCTCCATTTCCACCGCCATATTGCTAGGCACTCACATTCTGCATCTTGTTATTTCAGTTTGGCACCTAACACTGTGATAAGGAAAAAATATTTGCTATATTTTAAGAACAACTGTGAACTGTGTACAAGGAAGATGTGAAATACTATTTGCAAAATTCTATTGGCATCCTGCATAACTGTTTTCACTGTTATATTTTGAATGCCTTTCATTATAAAACCTATTTTGTCAAGCGTGAAACACTAATTTATGTATAATCCAGGAAACAGCAAGCTTTATTTTAGAAACCAGTTTGATGATCTTTGTCCATCTTGTGCCTCACCATTCTGTCACTTCTGACAGCTCAAAGGGGTGAAAACAATGTTTTGTATTTTCTTCCTCAGCTGCTGAATTCAGCATGTAAAATTTCTTTTTAAGCTTTTGTTTCCATCTGAGTTCAATGGTTTGGTTTGACCTTAACTTCTGATAATTGTGTATTTTGTATGTGTATGTATGGCTTTCTGTTCACATGGTATCATGTGTTCATGTGTCATTTATTTTTCTTGCTTTTTGACTTTATTGATATGCTCAATGTGCCTACTCTTGAACAGCATAATTTATATTATACTCATAGTTCTGGCTAAGAATCTCTTCTCATGAATATTAAAGTCTTATTAACAGATTTAATTAGATAAACATTCATTGCTGTATATAAACTAAATAAGCTTGAAAGAAAAAAATATCTTTTTTTGTGAAAAGGTGGAATAATCTTGATATAAATGAGGAGTTTTCTTTTCTGCTACTTTATATTTTCTGTCTATGAGGCCTATAGTATTATCGTTGCTATGTGCGGGATTGTCATTTCACATCAGTTAAATCAAAACCACTAAAAATCTACAAATATATGTTACGCAGCTTACTATTAAACATAATTTGAAAATGTTTCTTGTGAAATGTGCTATTTCTTGGAGTTTCCATTTCATGTATTTTCCTTCAAATTTATAAACATTTTATTTTTTAGAGGAACTTTTTTCTCATGCATTGTTCCTCCAATATAATGGAGAAATATATATATATTTCCGTATATATATAAATATATCTAATATATTTGTGGCTGAAGAGGAAAATAAAACCAAATATTGAAAGATGAAAATAAGTTGTCATATGTGGACTTTTGAGCTCTCTTCACTTTGAAGGGGAAGTAGATCTAGTAGTTTAAAAGTGAACTAATTATATTTCTCATATTACTTTAATTTAAATATTTTAAGTTGAAATAATAATATTTTAAGATTTGTTTTTCTTCTTTATATTTCAAGATTTTTTTTTAATTCAGCTGTCAGATTTGTGTACATATTTCTTTTCTGTGATTTTAGCATTATAAATAGGAGACCAAGGAAATCAAATCATATGTCTCCAGAAAGATAATATATCACCCACTCACTTTTAGATACTCAAGCCTATTCAAAAACTGCACTCTGGTGTCCCTTGATGAAGAATAATTATCTTAATAAATAATCAGAGCAGAGATATGTTGTTCCAAATGTGTATTATATTAAAGGATATATCATACAGCAGTGAGAAATGCAATTGTGGAGGATTAAAAAATCCTAAAATAAAAATTAGTGTAATATGTGAAAAACCATAAGATATTACCTTAAAAAAATGGTGAAACTCAAAAAATAAAATATGGATTAAGACATTATGAAAAAAGTATACATTTGTGATATAATTTAGGCTATAATATATGCATCATTTTCTTTCATATATAGCATTACTTAAGTTAAAGCAATAGAAAACAACAGCTCATATCTTCAACACATATTTAATGCAAACATTAACCACCATTAAAATTTCCAGGTTTTAAAATGTATGATTTTTTAATATTTCACATTATTTATGTCACACCCACAGACCTACAAGAACACACGTATGTATGCGTGTATGTATTAATATGCTTGGGTATGTGCATGTATATGTGCATGTGAGTCTGTGTGTAAATGTATTTTATTTTTAGTCTCAAAAACTAATTTAAATATAAAGTTTACAAATCAATAAGAAGTTGATTTGTAAACATCATTCAAAAAAGCTCTTGTGTCTTTACAGATTAAAGCTGAATAAATCAAGAGAATTGCTAAATTTTGGGATAAGTAAGCCATTTATTAAACAATTAAAATTGTTTCTACCTGGAGGGAGAAGGGGAGATAAGAAAGGGTAAACAGAGTCAAAAGATTTGATGGAAGATTTGACTTTGGGTGGTGAACACATAATGCAATATATAGATGATATATTATAAAATTGTGCACATGGACCCTATATAATTTTATCAACCAATGTTACCTCAATAAACTTAATTTAAAAAAATTACTTCTACTTAGAAATTCTACTGATGGCAATTACTAGTTTCTGCTCATCTATTAATATCATACTACAACTCATATAAGAAATAAGGTTGGTTGCCTTCATTTTTATCCTGGGCCTTCTTTCTGGAATAGGAGCAAAATAGATACTAGGCCTTTACACAAATCCTTCCTTCTTAGGCCTAAATTCAGAGTGAAATTTGGGAAAACTAATATAAGCTGTCTATCACTTATAATTTCAAGCTAAAATATTACTAATACTCAGTAGTACACAGAAATTTGGCTACTCTGCATTTTAAGAGAGAAAATATCAATCTAAAAACTAATAGGCAGAAGGATTAATAATGCTGTATAGACTTTATCCCTTTTCTTATATTGTTTTGTGCCTTTTTGTCTCCTCATGACGAGACTGTATATTTGAGATATTTTGCTTCTCTTTTTTTCTGTGAAGCAACTATTTTACAAATGTATTTTTGCTATACTGACTTTTTATTAATTGATAAACTTTATTTATTTATTTTTTTAATTAAGGTTCAAAGCAAAATTCACTGAAAAACTCAAAAACTTTCTAACATACAAAATGTCCTTTATTATTGACATCCCCTATCACACTGGTACATTTGTTATAATAAATGAACCTACATTGACACGTATTTATCACTCAAAGTTTATGATTATATTAGTGTTCAATCTTGGTGTACATTCTATGATCTAGGTATAATGACATGAATCTACCATGATAGTATTACACAGAACAGTTACACTGTCCTAAAAGTCTCCTGTACTCTGTTTCTCTTCCTAGCCCCAACTCCTGGCAAATACTGATTTTTTATTGTATTTATAGTTTTACCTATTCCAGAATATTGTATAGTTATAGTTAAATAGTATACAGCTCTTGTGGATTGCCTTCTTTCACTTAGGAATATACATTTAAGGTTCTTCCATGTCTTTTTATGCTATAATAGTTCATTTATTTTTAGTATTGAATAATATTCCATTGTCTAGATGTACCACAGTTTACGTAGTTTCAACTGCCCTTTCTGAGAGCCGATTTATAATGTTCTTTTTTTTTAAAGGATATATTACAATGGAGCATGACCTTGTAACCTTTCCATGTACACTTTTCAACTGTCTGTCTGTTGTAGTCCAAAAAGTTGTTATGTATTTCCTCAGTATAATAATCGGTAGGCACATAGTCATGTAGAATTAAGTATAAAGATTTGAAGGTGACAAAACAAATGTGATTATATTGACTTTAAGACATTTCGTTTAGTCCATAAATTTATATTAACTTTTGTAGTCTTTCAGAAGCTCTAAGGTACTTCCTATTAGGCAAAAAAAAAAAAAAAAAAGAAGTATCACTAGTTAAGGCCCAGGTAATTAAACCAATATTTAAAGTGTGCACAGCATCACATTTTAGTCACTGATGTGATCATTTATGAGTAACCTATTACAATTTGTTAATATAGAAGTGACCTTTTTCTTGTAAGCAAAGGGCATATTTTACAGCCTTCTGAACATGTCTTTTCTACTTAGAAGGTTTTAGAAAAAAACAAGATGAGATAACATTTAGTTTTTTATTCTAGTTCATTGTCGTTAACCTCCTGCTGCTGACTTTTAGATAGTTATATGGCTCTTAATCAAGAAAGCAAAAGAAAAAAAAAAAACTTCTCTGTATGTCAATGAAACATGTTCAAATATGAAGGTAATAACAAAAATTGAAAAGTTTAATAATTTCTGTCAGCGATCTAATGCAACTCTTAATGACCATAGAAATATACAAAAAAATCAAGGAAAGGATACTTGAGAAGTTTTCCATAAAACTGGCCTTTACTAAAACCTCATCTGTCCAACAACTGTCATTATTCTTGAGCAACAATAACTTACAAACTCTATTTTCACATGCTGAAATTTACATGAACAGTAGAAAGATCACAGAATAGGAAGTGATTATGATTTTGAGTTTCTTCCCAATGTTTCGATTTCACTCAGAATGCAATTCTATTCCCAACAATGCCAGACCATTTAGTATACTCAATGCCTTGCTTTGCACCCTGTGGATCAATTCAGCTATGAAGTTAACAAAGTATGGAAGCTTTCTAAAAGCATATATTCTACCATGCATTTGCTATACTTTTCTCGGCAATGGGCTTAATGGATTCGAACATAAAATCTAAGGCATTTCACAGGCTGTTTGGTATGTATGGAAAATCACAGTTCAAAATGAGGTTTTCATATCGGTTAATTTACTGTTTAGAGTCTGTCAGATATACTGAGAGATGGATAGTTATACTATGTGCACACCAAAAGAATCAGATCTTCCCTCCTCCTCCCTATGGTTATCCTTCCTTGAATGTATTCATTAAATTGATAAATGATTTCCAACATAGAACATTAGAAATGCTCCAGATATTGGAGAAAAAAAAAGGAGACAAATTTAAATTAAAGTTAGAATTTCATACAGAAGTGTCTAGTACAAACAGAAACCTACTCAGGCCTTGATAATTATTATTTTGATATTGTAATTTTTTCACTGTTGCTTGTGATTATATCTCGTATTTTAAATAAAAATATTCCAAACCCCTGTACTAATTACAAATAGCAAAGAAATAAAAAAATAAGTTAAATCCAAATGTGAAAAAAATCTACTTTTATCTTTATTAATGTTAAGTATTCCCCAATTATCAAAGCATGGAAAATTATTGTACATAAAAAATAACATTTTGAAGAACGATTTCATTTTATTAGACTAATTTGTAAATATTTTTCTAAAAATAACTGTGTTTATAGATGATTTCTACTTTGATTATAATTTGAGCGCTTTATTATAATAGCTTTTGTCAAATTACCTGTGCTTTAATTCACCTAATTAATTTTTCATTTCCAATTCCACCACTGGATAAAGTTAGACTTTTATTCTTATGCCTGGAAAAAATCTGCTTTTTCATTTGACTTTCATTTCTTTAATCTAATTTTATCTATTTTTTATTTTAAAAATAAGATAGATTTTATTAAAAATATGTAAGCAAATTATAAATTTTATCTAAGAATTATTACATTTTCAAATGAAGAAACAGTAATTTGATTATAAATCCATTCAAGTTTATAAATGCAAATTTTGCATGTAAAGGAAAATAATTTCAAACTATAGCAAATTATAATCTTTTTCCCCTCTAGCATATTTGATTAATTGCTGCATTTACATCACTTCATAAGCTTATTTTCTTATAGATAAAATTAGAAACTTAAGAATCCAATATTAAATATTAAATCATATTAAACCATCTCTCTTCAGTCCCTGATATATTGGGAGAATGTGTAAACATTTTTAGATCAGAAAATTAGCATTCATTATCTTTCTGTTTCAGTGAGGCAATGTAGCCTTATATCAGAAAATATGTGTGTGTATATATATATATATATATATATATATATATATATATATATAGTCAGAGTAGTCCTTTCTATGAAATATGTTCCATACTCTACAAATTGTAATTGCACAAAATCTACACTAAGAAATTAGTTAAGACAGATGTAAATCAAACTCTGAATTTAAAAATAATACTGTGAACACCATGGCATTTTTTTTATTAGAATATACATTGTATATAAATTCTCTTCAAATTAGATTTTCATCTTCATTTTTTTTATACCAAAAAGTGAGTAGAATGAAAGACACTCGAAGCCACTGTCAGTGGTCCACAAATATCTGTAATGAAAAAGATAAGGAGGGCTTTAGGAGGTTTAGTTAAGAATGTTAAGTAATGGTTCTTCTATGCTTGTAAAAAAAGTAAGTCAATCCATTTTTATCCAACTATGAGAATTAAATTTGTCACATCAATGTTTCAATTTCAAATCCCAGCAGTTTCTTTAGAAATAAATAAACATTTCAAAACAAAGGTGATTGATACATTTTGCATATTCACCTCCAACCACTTCATAGTACATACATTTTTGTGTTTGTCTCTTTATTCAACAACCATGCTTTGTACATAGCAAAAGTTCAACAAATATATGATAATCGGTTGATTCACTATTGTGACAGGAACCAGTTAAATCTCACCCAATAAATATATTAAATAGTTTCTCTCATTTGAGGAAAGGAAGATACAATACTAAAAGGATGAGATTTTTTTTATATATAATAGTTACTGTTATTGAAATAGTTAAGAGGTCTGTGCCTGTTTAATATGTTCTTAAAATCCAAAATTATCACGAGGAGAGTTTCTGTTTACTCAGAAGAAAGTAAAAACTCTGAAATGTGTGTTTGTTATGCAAGCTTTTTTATATTCTTCAATCATTCCACTGGAATGCCTCATTACTTGTATGTAAACTCTGGTATGATTAAATCAGTCAAGATGAAACCAAGAAAGAAAACCCTGAGAATTTGAAGGAGACAAATTTTAATGCAGGTCCCCCCCACACACACACAGATGATGGAAGAGCTAATCTATGGCTGGCCTATCTGGAAGTGGCTAGACTCATGGAAGAGAAACAGGTGTTCTTCCTAATCTCCAGTCTCTAAACTTGACTTCCGCTAGGCTGTAGTCAACTGACAGGAGTAATGATCTATAAGTGGTTAAGTCATCTTCTATATCTATATAAAACAGAGCAGAGGGAGAGTGAGAAATGAATATGAAGGCAAGCCATTTGAAGATATGCATGGGAGAATATGGACCATCTAACACATGCTACTCTTCCTGCACTCAATAAATTAAAGATACATGGTAATAGCACCACAAATGCATGATAATGGGCAGATTTATTGTGTATAATGTACATATTCAATTAAAGGGTAAGCGAACATTTTCTTCAATCTTTCTGAGAATAAATATTTAGAAATATTGCTAGACAAGGCAGTTCTGTTTCATCTTTCATTCATGTTGTTTTTAAATCATATAGCATACAGATATATATGTATATACATATACATATATGATATATATCTTACATACATTTACGAGAATAAATATTAAAACAATGGGAAAAAATATTGCTAAACAAAGCAGTTCTAATTTAGCTTTTATTGTATTTTTTCTAGTCTGATAAGCACATCAATGGAGAACTATAAAAATATATAGATATAGATATAGATATAGATATATTTAATATACAGTTTTACAATGTGCATATTACACATGTACACGGTACCACTTCAGTTTGACAAGGACATCTTGCAATATTATTTCAGTAATGGATTTATCCATCAACCATTTTACTTAAATGGCTGAGTAAGATTTTAGCTCAAAAAAACAGACATTTTGTTTATCTCCCCTGCCTTTGGTTCCTCTTTTACCAACATGTTCATATCAAGACTCATCTATCATTTTATCCCCAGTGCCATGCTTTGCACATAGGTGCTGAAAAGTGGTGTTTTTCAACTAGATGACTCATTAAAAAAATCATGCACCACACCTTAATACATCTACAGTAAATACACACACAATTCAAACATGTAAATTATTCACTAAAAAATGTAAATTTCAAATGGTTCAAGTTATTCTCAAAGTGACTTGAGACTTTTAATGCCAGCATGGAAAAGGCAGAATAATTATTCTCTTTGTCAAAGATATGAAAGTCTTGGAATCATCTTCTCTTCATGTCTGTTTTTGACTCTTTTATACAATTAGGTGGCAAATAGAAACTTCTTTTGGAAGTCTCATTCATCCCATCTCATCCTCGTTTTTCTTGTCGCAGTTTATTTTTTGACATAGTTCTTATTACTCAGTAAACATGCAATAATTTTTATAAGTTCCTGATAGAATAACAATAGGGTTATTACAATTTTTTTCTTTTTTTTATCCTTAATAGTCTCATGTAATTTCTCTAGGAAAATTGAAAGCTCCACAATCCTTCCTGAGGGCAGCTGAAAAAAAAATGTTATGATGACAGTCATATAAGAATTTAGAAATAGAGGCACATTTTCGGTGGACGAAAAAAAAATGGGCCAGAAAACTTACCTTTTTAATAAATAGTTTTTATTTTCCAGTTATAATTGACATAATTTTATATTAGTTCCATGTGTACAACATGGCGATTAGAGAGTTATATAACTTAGGAAGTGATCACTTCTATAAATCTAGTACCCATCTGACACCATACATAGTTATTACAATATTATTGACTGATTCCCTATGCTATACTTTACATCTCAATGAGCTCCAGACCTGGAAATTATATCCTAATGACTATTTTTTAACTACCAATTTGTACTTCTTAATCTCTTCCTTTTTTTCACCCATCCCTACAACTCCCCTGTGGGGTTAATTCAGAACAAAGCCCTTCATGTACTCAGAAGACAGATGATGGTTTGGTCAGTAGCCATAAGGAAGGCAGTATACACAGAACTCTTGGCAGTGCCTGCTCTAAAGAATGTTTTCTGCTGCTCACGTGAATGTTATCTGTTCCTGTAACCAGATCCTGTAACCAAGCAGCACATCTTGTTTGAACCCGTTTGAGAAGGTGGCTACTCTGCTGCTCCCATGGACATTATTTGCTCCTATAACTCAGCAGCACAGACGACTGTTCCCTCAATGAGATAACTCCTCCCTCTGCTTGTGTATATAAAACATTGCTTGCTCTTGGCTGGGAGCAGCTTTTTCTTGCAGCTCCAACCAGCCACCATCGGAGCTCCCCTGCCTTGTGAGTAATAAATAGCATGTCACACTCGTCTGGTGGTTTTTGTCAGAATATTCAAAGCCCAGATGAAATTTCCAGGTCTGGAGCTCATGCATTATACCCCCTCCCATCTGGTAACCATCAATATGTTCTCTAAATCAATGAGTTTGTTTCTGTTGTTTGTTCATTTATTTTGTTCTTTAGATCCCATATATGAGTAAAAGCATATCACATTAATCTTTCTCTGTCTGACTTATTCCACTCACCACAATACCCTCAAAATCCATCCACATTGATACAGAAAACAAGGTTTCATTCTTTTTTATGACAAAGTAATATTTCACTGTATATATGTAACATCTCTTTATTCATTCATCCATTGATGAACACCCAAGTTGCTTCCATTTCTTGGTTATTGTAAATAATGTTGGAATGGACATATGGATGCACATGTGCCTTCAAAATAGTGTTTTGGGTATCTTCGAATAAATACCCAAATGTGGAATTTCCAGTCCTTCTTTGTCTTTTGTTATGGCCTTTGTTTTAAAGTATATTTTGTCTGGTATAAATATTGCTGCCCCAGCTTTTCCTTTTTATAATTTTTTTTTGTTTCCATATTTATAAAATATGTTTTTTGATCTCTTTACTTTGACTCTGTGTGTATCATTTAATCTGAAATGAGTCTCTTGTAGACAGCGTATATACAGATCTTGCTTTAATATCCATTCGGTTACCCTAGTTCTTTCGATTGGAGCATTTAATCCATTTACATTTAAATTAATTGTTGATAGATATGTAGTTATTGCCATTTTATTCATATTTTTTATCTTTTTTTCTTCTACTTTTTAAAGAAGTCCCTTTAACATTTCCTGCAATACTAGTTTGGTGGTGATAAACTCCTTTAGTTTTTCTTTCTCTGGAAAACAACTTATATGTCCTTCAATTCTAAATTATAGCTTTTCTGAGTACAGTAATCTTGGTTGTAGGTCTTAACTTTTCTTCATTTGAACATTTCATGAAAATCTCTTCTGACATACACAGTTTCTGTTGAAAAAAATCAGCTGACAATCTTAGCGAAGCTCTCTTGTATGTAACTAACTGCTTCCCTCTTGCTGCTTTTAAGATTCTCTCTTTATCTTTAACTTTGCCAGTTTAGTGATGATGTGTCTCGGTGTGGGCTTCTTCAATAAATTAAAAAAAAAATCTCCAAGTATTTTAAATAGCCTGAATTGTTCACTGTAAGGTTTTTCTATTTCAATCCAGTACACAATGGAATAGAAAAAAATAGGAAGTGATAATAAAATTTTTGTGAAACGCAATAACCAAGATATGGAAGCAACCTAAACGCCCATCAACAGAAGATTGGATAAAAAAGTTATGACTCATATATACAATGGAATATTACTCAGCCATTAAGACCCTTTGTGGGTTGAGATAATTGGGTGTTCTGTTGACTTCTTGAACTCTGAGCTCCAGCTCATTCCTTAGATTTGGAATATTCTCATTAACTATTTGTTTGACAATGCTTTCTAATCTCTGCTCCTTTTCCTCCCCTTCAAGAATGCTTATTATTCTTGTTTCCTCTCCTGATGGTATCAGCTAGTTCTTGTGTTTCTCTTTTCTTTCTTCTGATTTATTTCTAGATTTCTGTCTTTGATATCACTGATCCTTTCTTCCACTTGTTTGACTCTGTTTCACAAGCTTGCAATTTCATTCTTCATCTCTTACACTATTTTCTTTATCTACAAAAGTTATTTTTTGAGGCTTTCAGTCTCTTTGCTAAATAACTCATTCTGCTGATCTAGTTGTTCATTTTTTTTTTCAGTTCCTGAAATTGGCAATATAAATTGTTTTGAATCTCATTGAGTTTTTATAGAAGAACCATCCTGAATTCCATTATTTAAGACACGTATTTATGTGTTTTTAAGCCTATTTTCTGAATATGTTTCTTTCTTTCTGAGCTGCCTCATCATCTTGGTTGTTCTTGGTGTTTAATGGAGTATTTCTCTGCCTGGACATTAATGGAAGTGTATTCTACTTTTTTTCCCCCAAAAGATATATAAAGGTCTCTCTTTAGCCTGTTGCTAAGAAGATATTTTTCTTTTGGTTTCTAGTAGGTAGCGACTAAGCCTCTTGGATCATTCCTTTATGTAAAGCCTTAATAATGCCTTTTTTGTCATAAATATTCAGTCACGAATATTCAGTCACGATCACTACCCTCAGCCTCAGTCCCTATCAGTGTTAGGGACAGTTTCGATAGTGTTTACTCAGATTCCTCTGGGGCTCTGCAATATTCTGCCTTGGATGATATGGTGGGAGATGCCCTCTGGGTTGGATAATGGGTGCTATTTCTTAGCCTCGCGTTTTGTAACTTTGGCTGGTAGTGATCAGTTGTTGTTTCTCCGCTGTCCCAATTTCTCTGCTTTCTGCCCTTGTCTCTGGGCACTGCCACTGTGTGGTGCTCACAGCTCTCTCAGGCAGGTCTGTTCAGGGAACCTACCACACCTTCTCTCCTCCCCCTCCTCCTGCAGGGACCTCTGGCTGTGGGAAGCAGCTTCCTTGTTTCTCCCTGTCCGCTGCCCGATTCCTTGTGGTTCTGACCATTGGTATATCTTATTCGTAGATCCCTCTCTCAGACATGCTTTGTGCAAGCTGAGTGTTGTGTGTGT
>NW_024342257.1:4845905-4850754 GCF_902729225.1 Pteropus medius
TTGCACTCTGCCATGTTTCTAAATACAATTATTTCTAATTGTGACATTATAATATGAATAAACAGAATGATGTTATAAAGAATAATACATATGGAAAGGTGAAGTTACTTTAGAAAAATTATAACAAAAGCACCATCTAAGAAGGTGACATGAGATAATACCTGAAATATGTAAACTAGAAGCCATGTGAAGAATGAGAAGATTTGTGAATTAGAAAGACTGATCTGTTCGATGTCTTCATGGGGCTTAGTACCAACACGATGTGTTTTCAGGAGAGGATCCAGCTGGAATCTGATCAAGGGATCTTGGAATGTGTAAGATGGAAGATAGTGTTACCTCCTCCTCCCAACTTTCATTTTTACCTTTTATAACCTGTACACTGCCCTCTGCTATCTATAGTAACATTGTACATTTGCAGTCAGTTTTTGCTGTAAGATGAGGAAGAAACTATACTTCTATTAATGAATGCACTTAGATTTCTCCACATAGACTACTTTCTCACAGAAAGGTAACTTTAGCTACCTCCTGTCTCTTCTTTTTTTATATATACACAATTTTATGTTGGGGAAAAAGTATAAAAAACTGTAAACATTGCTTAAATCAATAACATGATCAACAAAACTAACTAAATTATTCCAAACATAACTTATTTCTGAAATTCACCAGCATAATTTTTAATTCACAAATAACTATGGAGATCACTATATGCCTGCGAGTACTAAAGAAGTCTCTAGCACATGTCTGGCAGAGATTAGGCATTCAATAAACCTGTTAAATGAATTATCACATGTATAAGCAAATGAATAAATGAAAGACGAACTGAATAAAAAGATGTCCTCGACCAAGATGTTGTGTGCTGAAACTAGTGATTGACTTCCAGATGCTAAGATAGCTCTCCTCAAACAGGAGAGAAGACATTCAAGAAGACATGTAAGATTATCAATGTCTGAAGAGTTTCCTCCCAGGAAACAAGGAAGCAGTTTTAGTTTCAGAAATAATTTAATTTTATTTTGATATTTAATTTGAAAATATAAATAATATTAAAAGTGGCTTCAAGGTAAGTATATGCCCAAGAGGAATGAAAACATGAGTCCACACAAAAAATTACGCAGAAATGCTTATAATAACATTATTCATAATAACAAAGAAGTGGAAAGAACAGAAATATCTATCAACTGACAAATGGATAAATATAATATAGTATATAGATACAATATAATATTATTCAATCATTAAAAGAAATGAAGTACTAAATCAAGCTATAAAATAAATGAACTTTGAAAACATTGTCCTAAGTTAAAGAAGACAGTCACAAAAGATTGCATATTGTATAATTCTTTTTATATGAAATGTCAAGAATAGAAAAATCCAAAGAGACAAAAAGATTAGTGACTGCTTATATACAAAGTGGGAATGAATAAGTTGAGACTGTTAATGGG
The DNA here is from genome assembly GCF_902729225.1 of Pteropus medius. NCBI lineage: Eukaryota > Metazoa > Chordata > Mammalia > Chiroptera > Pteropodidae > Pteropus > Pteropus medius. The sequence goes on from NW_024342257.1 coordinate 4,847,345, forward strand.
GTGGAGATAATGTTCCAATGTTAGATCATGGTGATGGTAGGACAACTGCAAATATAATAAAAATCATCAAATTACACATTTTAAATATGTGAATTATATATCAATAAAATTGTTAAAAATAAAAAAGTGAACACAATATTTTTTTGTGTGTTCCAATATGTTTATTGGAAGGTGATTTTTTAATTGCTTGGGAAAATTATATACTATATCAAAAACAAAGAATATAAGCTGATATTTCAGAGGACTGAATTCAAAATGAATATATATTTTTTAAATTATAAAATTAAATAATTTTTTTAAAATTAATAAGATACAAATAAGTGGAAGCAAATACTGTGCTCATGGGTAGGAAGAATCAATATCATTAAAATGGCCATATTATCCAAAGCAATCTGTAGATTCAATGCAATCACTATTAAAATACCAATGGCATTTTTCAGAAAGCTAGAACAAATAATCGTAAAATTTATATGGAACCATAAAAGACTCTGAAGAGTCATGACAATCTTGAGAAAGAAGAACAAAGTTGGAGGTATCACACTTCTTGATATCAAACTATACTTCAAGTCTACAGTAGTCAAAACAGCATGGTACTGGCATAAAAATAGATACATTGATCAATGGAACAGAATAGAGACCACAGAAATAAAGCTTCTATGCTCACTTAATATATAACAAAGGAGGTAAGAATACACAATTGGGTAAAGACAGTCTCTACAATAAATGGTGCTGGAAAAATTGGACAGATACATGCAAAAAAAATAAAAAGAAAATGAAAAAGAAACTGGACCACCTTATTACACCATATGCAAGAATAGACTTAAAATAGATTAAAGACTTAAATGTAAGACTCAAAACCATAAAACTTCTAGAAGAAAACATAGGCAGTAATCTCTCTGATAATGTTACTAGTAATTTATTTTTGGACATATCTCCTTGAGTAAGGGAAGCAAAAATAAAAATAAATGGAACCATATTAAACTAAAAAGTTTTTGCACAGCATAGAAAGCCATCAACAAAACAAAAAGACAACTGGCTGAATGAGAGAAGATATTTGCTTATGATACATCTGATAAGAGGTTAATATCCAAAATATATAAAGAAGTCATCCAACTCAACAACAACAACATAAAACAAGTAATCCAATAAAAAAATAAAAATGGGCAGAAGACCTGAATAGGTATTTCTCCTAAAAGGGCATACTGATGGCCAATAGACATATCAAAAGATGCTCAAGGTCACCAATCATCAGAGAAATCCAAAGTAAAACCACAATAAGATACCAACCTCACATCTGTCAGAATGACTATCATCAATAAATAAAAAAAAAACAACAAGTGTTGGCGAGGATACGGAGAAAAAGTTACCTTCATACATTATTGGTAGGATTGCAAATTGGTATAGTCACTATGGAAAACATTATGGAGGTTTCTCAAAAACTTAAAAATGGATATACCTTTTGATCCAGTAATTGCATTTCTGAGTATTTATCTAAATGAAACCAAACACGAATTCATAAAGATCTATGCATCCCTATGTTCATGGCAACACTATTTACAACAGCCAAGATGTGTAAGCAACCTAAATGCCCATCAACAGATGATTGGATAAAGAAGTTATGGTTCATATACATGAAGGAATATTACTCAGCCATAAAAAATGAAATTTTACTATTTGCAATGACATGGATGGACCTAGAGTGTATTACGCTGAGTGAAATAAGTCCGATAGAAAGATAAATATCATATGATTTCGCTTACATGCAGAATCTAAGAAACAAAAAGAACAAACTATTCAAAAACAGAATCACAAATGTAAAGAAAAATCTGGTGACAGAGGGGAGGCGGGTTGTAGGTTTGGGATAAAAAGGTGAAGGATTAAAGAAGTACACATTAATAGTTGTTAGATGGTCACAGGGATAGGGAGTATGGCATAGGGAATGTAGTCAGCATTAATGTAATGACTATGTATAGAGCCAGAGAGGTAATAAAGTAATCGGGGGGTTGTTTCATAAATTGTACAAATGTCTAACCAATGTACTCTATACTGGAAACTAATAATAAAATAAAATAAAATGCTTAAAAAATTTACTTCTAGGTATTTTATTATTTTTTGATGCAATTGTAAATGGACTTTCTTAAATTTTCTTTCTTATAGTTCATTATTAGTGTATAAAATGACAGCCTATTTATGAGTATTAATTTTTATTCTCTTACTTTACTGAATTTATTTATAACTTCTAATAATTTTATGGTGGAATCTTTAAGATGCTCTATATATTGTATCATGTTATATGCAAATAATGACAATTTTACTTCATACTTTCTAATTTGGATGCCATTTTTTTTCATGTCTGATTGCTGTTGCTAAGAATTTCAATACTGTGTTAAATAAAAGTGGTAAAACTGGACATCTTTGTCCTGGTCCTAATATTAAGAAAAACAATTTTAGCTTTTCCACTTTGATTATGTTACCTTTAGGTTTATTATATATGGCCTTTTATTATGTGAGGTTTGTTTCCTCTATTCCCACTTTGCTGAGCGTTCTTATCATAAATGGATGCTGGATTTTGTCAAATGCTTTTTCTACATCTATTGATATGATCATATGATTTTTATATTTCAATTTGATAATGTGGTGCATCAAATTCATTGATTTGTGGATATTGAACCAATCTTTCATCCCAAGAATAAATCCAAGTTGATCATGGTGGATGATCTTTCCAATGCATTGCTGAATTTGATTTGCTAATATTTTGTTGAGTATTTTTGCATCTATGTTCATCAGACGTATTGGACTATAATAGGCCTATAATTTTTATTGTAATGTCTTTGTATTTTCAAATTAGAGCAATGCTGGCCTCATAAAATGAGCTTTGGAGCGTTCCTTTCTCTTAAAATTTTTGGAATAAATTGAGAAGGATAGATGTTAATTCTTCTTTGAAAGTGTGGTAAAATTCACCTGAAAAGCCATCGGCGCAGGAATTTTGTTTTTTGCAAGTTTTTCGATTACCGATTCAACTTTAATTATAGTAATTTGTTCCTTGAGATTATTTTTTTTTCTTGATTCAATCTTGAAACATTGTACATTTCCAGGAACATATCATTTTTTCCCAGATTGTCCAATTGTTGATATATAATTGCTCATAGTATTTTCTTATATATTTTTTGTATTTCTGTGGTGTCAGTTGTCACTTCTCCTGTTTCATTTTTGATTTTGTTTGATTCCTCTCTTTTTATCTTGATGAGTGCGGTTAAATTTTATGTTTATCTTTTCAAAGAATCAGCTCTTGATTTTATTGATCTTTTATATTTTTTAGACTTATTTCATTTATTTTTCACTCTAATCGTTATTATTTTCTTTCTTCTATTAACTTTGCCTTTGTTTGCTGTTCTTTTTGTAGTTCACTT